>NC_080554.1:11902500-12005000 GCF_028640845.1 Ahaetulla prasina | reverse complement strand
TTTGATTGCTTATTTGTACTCTATGACTATCATAAAGTGTTATACCTTATGTTTCCTGATGAATGTATCTTGTCTTTTTATGTACACTGAGAGCATTTGCACAAAGACAAATTCCTTGTGTGTCCAATCACACTTGGCCAATAAAGAATTCTCTTCTCTTTCTCTTCTCTTCTCTTCTCTTCTCTTCTCTTCTCTTCTCTTCTCTTCTTCCTTCTGAATAATGTATCTGCCCATTAAAAGCCTCATTAAGGACTTTATCCAAGCCAAAGGAGTTGTGGTTTCATTCAAGAGCCACCGATTATTACCAAAATCCCCCTCAGACAGGGATTTTCCCAAATTAAATACAAGCCTCTTTTGTTGCTATGGGTTTCTGACAAGCAATGACCAATGTTTACTAATTTGCAGTCTCTTAAATGGGCTTCTTCCTGCCTTGTTAGGGTATGCCGATAAGAAATAGGACTTAATAACTGCAAATATATTGCCCTTATTGTTAATCGCACACCAATTTCTCTCAGAGAAACGGTAAGGTTGCGGAGAAAAAACGAATGCAATCCGGGTTGCACTTTTAAATTAAATTAATTTGGGTTAAATTAAATTCATTTCATTAAATTCATTTAATGTAACCCGAATGAAATTAAAACGGTTCGATTACATGTGCTGATAAATGCATCTGGGTATTAGGAGTGAAAAAGGGTTTAGGTTTGTGATGGCGAACCTATGGCATGCATTCCAGAGGTGGCACACAGCACCCTCTCTGCTACGCATGGGCAGGGGGCGGGGGGCATGCAGGGCGATGGGGCACATGTGGGGGGGGCCACATGAGCATGCGCAGGGGTGCGTGCATTGCATTGTGGGGGTCCGCACACACTTTGGGCACTTGGTCTGCAAAAGGTTAGCCCAGGAGTCTGCAAACTTGGTTCTTTGAAGACTTGTGGACTTCAACTCCCAGAGTTCCTCAGCCAGCAAAGCTGAAGTCCACAAGTCTTCAAAGAGCCAAGTTTGCAGACCCCTCGGTTAACCTGTCAGCTTCAAAAAAGGGGAAAAAAAAGGTGACGATTTGAAATGTTTTGCTTCTGGAGCTACCAACAAAAAAAAAAAGTCTCTGAATTTTGTCGAAACTCTCCTGGCTGAGATTTCGTAGATTAAAATCCACCTTTCCTGAAAAAAACTCCCTGTTTGCAAGCAAATTATTCGGTGGATATAACGGGATGTGTGCATTTCCAGGATTTTGCTCCTTGGTGTAAACGTGATTCCACCAAGAGACCGTGTGTCTCTCTTTCTCTCCTCATTTTTTCCCGGCTTGCTCCCTTGAGGGGTCCCATTTGGCCTGCAAAAAAGTCCCTTCGGACAACCTCACACCTTGATTATTAAGCACCATTTAATGATCAGCTGCCCAGCCAGCTGGCCAGGAGCGATAAGATAAACCGGAAGCTGAAATGTCAACCTGATGCTTATTGAAAGGGCTGTATTGAGTTGACAGCATATATTCCGTTCGTTTGGCCAATTTTATCATTTCTTTCTATTTCTGCAGCAAAAAGGAAGGCTGCCATCTCCTGGTCTCCAGCAACTTTCATTGGCTCTGGCTGTCCACAAACCGAGAGAACATCCTTGGATAATTGTTGGCCAAAAGAGAAAAGCCAAGCCTAAATCTTGCCTTTAGCCATGATCGCCAGCTGGGTGACTTTAGCCCAGTTACCAGGAAACTGGGAGTTCTAATCCTGCCTTAAGCATGTAAGTCAGCTGGGTGACTTTGGCCCAATCATCTAATCGGTAAAACCTCAAAATCAAAGTTTCATTCTTCCCTGCATCTAGCGCGAAGTTCAGAAGCGGTCTCCTTGTGGAAAATAAAGCACCTTTATTCTTTTCTTTTAAAAGGGACGCAATGGCTTAGTGGGTAAGACAGCTGAGCTTGTCGATCGAAAGGTCGGCAGTTCAGCGGTTCGAATCCCTAGCGCCGCCTAATGGGGGGAGCTTTCGTGACTTGTCCCAGCTTCTGCCAACCTAGCAGTTCGAAAGCACATAAAAAATGTAAGTAGAAAAATAGGGACCAACTTTGGTGGGAAGGGAATAGCATTCTGTGTGCCTTTGGCGTTGAGTCATGCCGGCCATATGACCACGGAGACGTCTTTGGACAGTGTTGGCTCTTCGGCTTTGAAACAGAGATGAGCACCGCCCCCTAGAGTCGGGAACGAGTAGCATGTATGTGCGATGGGAACCTTCTTTAAGCAAAATAATCAATGTTGCCATTTCGGCCAAACTCCCATCAACTTCTGCAACCGTTTGTTTGTTTGTTTGTTTGTTTGTTTGTTTATTTATTTATTTTGTCACACAGTATATATAAGCACGAGCATGAAATAATTATACAATATATAAGCATATATATGAGTATGAGTATGTAATAACTATATTAATTGGATATAACGAAAGGAAACAATAGGACAGGAACGGTAGGCACGCTGGTGCTCTTATGCACGCCCCTTACAGACCTCTTAGGAATGGGGTGAGGTCAATAGTAGAAAGTTTTTGGTTGAAGCTTTGGGGATTTTGGGAAGAGACTACAGAGACGATTGTTCATCTATGGCAGGAATCGAAGTGTCCTTCCATTTTTGTACATGCAATATACATTTAATTGTATATATTCTGTATTTTATTTTGGCTGTACACCGCCCTGAGTCCTTTGGGAGAAGGGCGGTATAAAAATTTAATAAAATAAATAAATAATAAATAAATAAATAGTCTTGTGGCTAACTAAAACAGAGTTTATTTGCGACGGATGTGTTTCACGGCTTGCCAAGGGCGAGCAAGGGGGCAGCAGGGGGCGCTCTCGCCCAGCCAAGGAGCCGGCACAGCCTTACCTGCCCATCTGTTGGAAAGCACCTACCTACCTGGGAGGATAGGAAGGGAGGTAATATAATAACTCGGCGGCATCTGCTTCCTTCTTGTGGACCAAGAGGGAAATAAAACCAGCATCCCTTCTAGCGAAAACCTGCTGTTTTCCTCTCCCCCACCCCTCTGGATGTCTCGCCACCAACTGCTCAAATGTTTTGGATGCCAAGCCGTATCTGATGCCCCCCCATCACCGTCAGTCTCTACCCCCACCCCCCACCCCGAGACGGCAGTTTAACTTCATCAAGTGAACAAAAAAAAAAGGGGGGGGGGAGAAGAGGAAGAGAGAACTGCAACGCCTTCAACATGACCTGAGTTTAACTCATAGAATCATCTATTACAATGTCCTTCCTGTTGAAGACTACTTCAGCTTCAATCACAACAATACACAACAGATTTAAGCTTAAATGGGAACCGCTCCAATCTTGATTGCAGAAAATATGACTTCAGTAACAGAGTTGTTAATGCCTGGAATGCACTACCTGACTCTGTGGTCTCTTCTCAAACTCCCAAAAGCTTTAATCAAAAACTGTCTACTATTGACCTCACCCCATTCCTAAGAGGTCTGTAAGGGGCGTGCATAAGAGCACAAACGTGCCTACCGTTCCTGTCCTATTGTTTCCTTTCGTTATATCCAATTAATATAGTTATTACATACTCATACTTATATGAGGTAAAGGTAAAGGTTCCCCTCGCACATATGTGCTAGTCGTTCCTGACTCTAGGGGGCAGTGCTCATCTCTGTTTCAAAGCCGAAGAGCCAGCGCTGTCCGAAGACGTCTCTGTGAACATGTGGCCGGCATGACTCAACACCAAAGGCGCACGGAACGCTGTTCCCTTCCCACCAAAGGTGGTCCCTATTTTTTCTACTTGCATTTTTATCTGCTTTTGAACTGCTAGGTTGGCAGAAGCTGGGAGTAGTAATGGGAGCTCACCCCATTATGCGCACTCGGGACTCGAACCGTTGAACTGCCGACCTTTCGATCGACAAGCTCAGCTGTCTTACCCACTAAGCCATTGCGTCCCTTTTAAAAGAAAAGAATAAAGGTGCTTTATTTTCCACATGGAGACTGCTTCTGAACTTCGCGCTAGACGCAGGGAAGAATGAAACTTTGATTTTGAGGTTTTACCGATTAGATGATTGGGCCAAAGTCACCCAGCTGACTTACATGCTTAAGGCAGGACTAGAACTCCCAGTTTCCTGGTAACTGGGCTAAAGTCACCCAGCTGGTGATCATGGCTAAAGGCAAGATTTAGCGCTTGCCTAAAGGCAAGACAAGCTCAACGTCCTAGCCCCTGAGCCACCATAGTTATTTCATGCTTATGCTTATATATACTGTATATATAAAAATAAATAAAGAAAGAAAAAATAAAGATGAAAACAGAGCGCCGGGACAAATAGAAAAACCCGTGTAAAAATCGGACAGCGTCTTTTGCAGCTGCCTCTCCTTAGTAAGACCAAACCTCTTGCATCCAGTTTTGGTCACCACATTCCAAAAAAAGACTTTGGAAAAAGTGCAACTAAGATGATTAAAGGCCTGGGGACCGAAACCTATGAAGAACGGTGGCAGGTTTTGGGTGTGGCTAATCTAGAGAAAAGAAGGACTAAGGGGGGACATGATAGCAGCATTCCAGTATTTGAGGGGCTGCCGCAGTGAAGGGCTGGGGTGGGTCAACTTATTTTCCAAACCAGCAGAAGGCAGGAGAAGAAACAAGGGATGGAAATTAATCAAGCCGAGAAGCCACCTGGAATTGAAGAGAAACTTCCTAACAGGGAGGACAATTAACCAGCAGAACGGCTTGCCACCAGAAGTTGTGGTTTATCTGAAATGGTACAAGTTCTCCCCTGCTTGAGCAGGGGGCTGGACTAGAAGACCTCCAAGGTCCCTTCCAGCTCATTCTATTCTATTCTGTTCTGTTCTGTTCCGTTCCGTTCCGTTCCGTTCCGTTCCGTTCCGCTCCATTCCATTCCATTCTATTCTATTCTATTCTACATTATGTTCTGTTATAAATTCTTCATTCCTCTTTTCTTCTCTTCTTCTCTACTCTACTCTACTCTTCTCTTCAGTATTTTTGGTGTGTCCAAAATACCTTCACTTGGGGAAGGGATAATTGTAGGAGGCATAATTTCAGGAAAGAACTGGGCGGGGGACAGAAACCCAGACCGCCCCCCCCACCAGAAGGCAAAACCAGCAATTGCACCAGGATTGGCATCCTGGTTTACGAAAACGAAATGGCCCATTTTGACAAGGTCCTGGTTCAAAACCTGCCACAACTCCTACTGTGGGCTCCTATTTCTAGAGCCCTGGGCAACTCCAGACCTCCCAGCTGCTACCGGTCGGTCGGCCAATGAAGGAAACCTCAAAGCTACATCTCTGAGAAAAATATCCCATAATGCAAGACAAGAGCTAGGCAGCTGCAAAGACACACACACATACACAAACATGCGCGCACACACACAGACAGACCTTGGAGCACATTGCTCAGTGCTTGCCTGGGGTCCCTGTGGCTAGGAGAACTTCCATCTCAATTAAGGAGACTTTGCTGTGTAATAAGCTGCGGTATTTCGAAGCCTTCGGCAACTAATTTAGCGGAGTAGCTGCTGATTTTACAACCCGCCCCAGTTATTCCCTGGGAATAGCTGAAAAAGCACTTGGTTCAACCTAGGTCAGATGTTCTGGTGGGTTCTTTCCAGGGGTGAAATCCAGCAGGTTCTGACGAACCGGTAGCGGAAATTTTGAGCAGTTCGGAGAACCGGCAAATACCACCTCTGGCTGGCCCCAGAGTGGGGAGGGAATGGGGATTTTGCAATATCCTTCCCCTGGAGTGGGGTGGGAATGGAGATTTTGCAGTATCCTTCCCCTGGAGTGGGGAGGGAATGGGGATTTTGCAGTATCCTTCCCCCAGGAGTGGGGAGGGAATGGGGATTTTGCAGTATCCTTCCCCTGGAGTGGAGTGGGAATGGAGATTTTTCAGTATCCTTCCCCCAGGAGTGGGGAGGGAATGGGGATTTTGCAGTATCCTTCCCCTGGAGTGGAGTGGGAATGGAGATTTTTCAGTATCCTTCCCCCAGGAGTGGGGAGGGAATGGGGATTTTGCAGTATCCTTCCCCTGGAGTGGGGTGGGAATGGAGATTTTGCAGTATCCTTCCCCCAGGAGTGGGGAGGGAATGGGGATTTTGCAATATCCTTCCCCCTGGAGTGGGGTGGGAATGGGGATTTTGCAGTATCCTTCCCCCAGGAGTGGGGTGGGAATGGGGATTTTGCAGTAACCTTGCCCTGCCACACCTACCAGGCAGGCAGGCAGGCAGATGGAAGCTGGGAGAGAGAGAGATGGATGATAGATAGATAGATAGATAAAGAGATAGCTAGATGTTAGATATAGCTAGTTAAAGAGATAGCTGGATGATAGATAGATAGAAAGATAGATAGATAGATAGATAGATAAAGAGATAGCTAGATGATGGCTAGATAGCTAGATAGCTAGATAGCTAGATAGACTGTGTATATATGTATACACACACACATACATATATACATACACAAACACACACCGGTGGAATGGAAACTGAACTAATCCTGTAGCTGGATATAGATATACGGTGTATCTACACACACACACACACACACACACACACACACACACACACACACACCTGCCCCCCACCCCCCCAGGCTTAGTTCAGTTTCCATTCCAGTGAGAACGTCCATATCCTCAGATACAGTCTGTGTGGCTTTTTAAAAATCAATCAGTCAGTCTATCTATCTATCTATCTATCTATCTATCTATCTATCTATCTATCTATCTATCTATCTATCTATCTATCTATCTATCGTGGTAATAGATTTCTCAGGGAGAAATCAGACAATTGTTCCCAGCCTTGGTCAAATCCCAGCAGGGCCGGGAGGTCAACGCCAGCCCAGGTTGTGGTTATCCATCTCTCTCTCTCTCTCTCTCTCTCTCTCTCTCTCTCTGGACGTCCCCTTCAGCCAATTAGAGCCTGGCTGGCCGTGGGCTGCGTTGGCGCAGAGGGCCCTGCGCTCGTGGCCATTCCTCAGGTGAGAAGACTTCAAGGGTCTCCGGCTCAGCCACCCAGTTGGACCCCATGCAAGATTTATGCTCCGGTTTTCCGCCTGAAGAAGCAACTGTCACTCACCTCGGAGCATTAAAAACTGTGCATCACTTGATCAGATGGAGAAGTCAACATAGTTTTCCCAACTTGTGACATTTCACTAAAGGATGCGAAGGCGCCAGGTTCCCTCGGCTGAAGCCACCTGGATTTTCCAGAGTTCCCATGGAGGGACAATTTGGGGTCCGTCCGAAATGAGAAGGTCCAGAGGCCAGGTTGTCCCACCGAGCTTAGGGTTCTTCGGATCGGAACTTTTGCGGGAGATGGGGATGGTTTATTTTTATTTTATTCATTTATCTAGTTTGTCAAGCATGTATGACCGTGATGGCGAACCTACATGTGCCACAGGTGGCATGCGGAGCCATATTGGTGGGCACGCGAGCTCAGCTCCGGCGCGGCTGGGCCCACTGGAAGTAGGGAAACAGGCTGTTTCCTGCCTCCGCTGGGCCTGGGCCCTCCCCAAGCTCCTAGAGAGGCTCTGGAGCCTGGGGAGAGCTAAAAACGGGTGTCGTGTCCCACTCCTCCTCTGATGGCCGGGTCTGGGAAGTCTGTCTCAAGCGTGGCCACGAAGCCTCTGCAGCTTTGCCAAATTCCTGTCAGAGTTCTCAGGGCAGGCAGGAATCCAAGGTGTGACTTCAGCAACCAGATGAGACTTTGCCTGACTCAAGAAATGCCAAAAAGCAGATCCTTTATATAGGCCATGGGGAGTGGCTCCATGACTCAGCACTTATCCAGGCCTGCCCCTCCCTTCCTTTTGCTGACGTCGCCTCTCCATTCTCGGGAAGCGGGGATCTATCCACGTTTTGTCCTCCTGCTCAGCTGCCGGCAATTCTAGCTCTTGGCTGGCTTCTTGCTCACACGCTGTGAGGGGGAGGTTTATTTGCTCAGTTTGTCCGGGCATGGTGCCAGGGCTGGGGGTTGGAGGCATGCCAGGCCATTCTTCTTCACTATCAGTCTCTGGTTCAGATAACAGGAGATGGGAGGGGCCCGGCTGCGGAGAGGGGGGCGGGCAAGGCACAACACCAGGCCTACCATGCCATCACATGCCAAAAGCTTAGGGGGTCACATACGAATTCACGGGGCGCATAGAATTATGGGTGTGGGAACGTGCGCCCCCCCGCTTCTCCCACTTTTGGCACGGGATGGCGAAAAGGATAGCCATCACTGATGCATGAGAAAACAAGTCTAAGTATGAACCTAACGTATAAACATATATAAGTATAAACAGGTATAAGTATATACATGATAGATGAGTACGAATAAATGGGAACAGTAGGACAGGGACGGTAGACCTCTTAGGAATGGAGTGAGGTCTACGGTAGACAGTCTGAGGTTAAAGTTTTGGGGGTTTGGGGATGTAACCACAGAGTCAGGGAGTGAGTTCCAGCCAGTGGTGGGATTCAGCCAGTTCGCACCTATTCGGGAGAACCGGTTGTTAACTTTCTAAGCAGTTTGGAGAACTGGTTGTTGGAAGAAATCTTATTTTGTTTTTTTCCACTTTACAGGACTAATCCTGTAAGGAAGGCAGAAAGGAAACATTCTGGTGGTATTTCTAGCCTAATCTTTACTGCCCAGCTTACAGAAACTGCCTCTCTGCTTAACTCTTATTACATTGTAACAGCTAAGGCGAAGCGCCCATCGACGTGAGTGACGTTGAGTTGGCCACACCCACACAGTCACATGACCACCAAGCCACGCCTACCCAGCTGGTCATTAGGGCAGAGAACCAGTTGTTAAATTATTTGAATGCCACCACTGGTTCCAGCTACTGACCACTCTGTTGCTGAAGTCATATTTTGTGCAATCGAGTTTGGAGCGGTTAAATATAAGTTTGTATCAGCGGTGAAATCTGGACTGGTTTACTACCGGTTTGCTGGCTGCACATGTGCTGTGCGCAGTGCACACCGGGCACCAAATGTAAGGTGAGTGTGCACGCATGCAGTGCACGGTAAAAGGAGGCATGGGATAAGCAGAACAGTGTGCGAGGTGTGTGTTTGTATGTGATCAGCTGTGGTGTGGCTCTGACATCACGTGGCTCAGTTGGGCATCGGCGGGGTGGGGGGCGAGGAATTTTTGCTACCGGTTCTCCGAACCACCCGCTGCCATTGCTACCGGATCGGCTGATCCGGTCCGAAACAGGAGCATTTAATCCCTGGTTTGTATCTATTGTTTGCCCATGTATTATTGCGGTTGAAGCTGAAATAGTCATTGACAGGTAGGACGTTGTAGCAGATAATTTTGTGTACTACGCTTAGGTCAGACCGAAGGCGGCATAGTTCTAAGTTGTCTAAGCCCAAAATTTCAAGTCCGATGGCATAAGTTATTCTGTTGTGAGCAGAGGAGTGGAGGACTCTTCTCGTGAAATATCTCTGAACTTGCTCAATTCTAATAATGTCCGATATGCAGTGTGGATTCCAGGAGACGAGCTGTATTCAGGAATTGGTCTAGCAAAGGTTTTGTATGCTGTAGTTAAAAAAGGTAAAGGTTCCCCTCACACATATGCGCTAGTCGTTCCCGACTCTAGGGGGCGGTGCTCATCTCCGTTTCAAAGCCGACAAGCCAGCGCTGTCCGAAGACGTCTCGGTGGTCATGTGGCCGGCATGACTCAACGCGAAAGGCACACGGAACGCTGTTCCCTTCCCACCAAAGGTGGTCCCTATTTTTCCTACTTGCATTGTTTACATGCTTTCGAAACTGCTAGGTTGGCAGAAGCTGGGATTAGTAACGGGAGCTCACCCTGTTACACAGCAGCACTAGGGATTCAAACCGCTGAACTGCCGACCTTTTAATTGACAAGCTCAGCTGTCTTAGCCCCTGAGCCACCGCGTCCCTTGAATGCTGTAGTAGTTAGTACAATATTACCAGAGAAGAAGCTACGCAAGATTAGGTTAACAACCAATGGTGAAATCCAATTTTTTTTTTACTACCGGTTCTGTGGGCATGGCTTGGTGGGTGTGGTGTGGCTTGGTGGGCGTTGCTTGGTGGGCGTGGCAGGGGAAGGCTACTGCAAAATCTCCATTCCCACCCCACTCTGGGGCCAGGCAGAGATGGTATTTGCTTGTTCTCTGAACTGCTCAAAATTTCCACTACCTTTAACAGAAGATTTATTAATGATGTTTTGGGGAATTGAATATGGGGACTAGACTTCATTTAAATATTTTTCAGAATGGGATGGAATAGAAATTTTTTATTAGATATGTGCAAATAATTAATTTTAAAAAGGAGAAGAAAATATATTGTGTTAGACCATAATGGGGGGTGGAGGGTGAAATTTGAAATATGTTTAAGGATGTACCTGACTGATAATCTGTTCACAATGATTTTTTTAATTATTATTATGTTTATAAAAAATAAAAAATCTTTTTCCAAAAAAAAGTAAAAAAATTCCACTACCGGTTCTCTGAACTGCTCAAAATTTCCGCTACCAGTTTTCCCGAACCTGTCAGAACCAGCTGGATTTCACCCGTTAACAACTCTGATGGACCCCGAGAGGTTCCTGACGGAGCTTGGGCCATTTCCTGAGGATCTGGCCCACGGCACGGCTGAAGAACTAGTTGCGGCCTGGGAACAGGCCGCGGCTGGGGCTTTGGACCGTGTCGTGCCTTTGCAGCCTCAGACCCGGCGCAGATCTCGTCCGGCCCCTTGGTTCTCCGAGGGGCTGAGGAAGATGAAACGCCAGAGAAGACACCTAGAGGGTACTTGGAGGTCCAGTCGTTCCAAAGCTGATCGGACACTAGTTAGGTCCTATTCTAGGACCTACCTAGTGGCAATGAGGGATGCGAGGCGTTCCTACGCTTCCACCCTCATTGCGTCGGCAGATAACCACCCGGCCGCCCTGTTTCGGGTGACCCGCTCTCTCCTTCATCAGGAGGTGCGGGATGACCCTTTGCAGGGACGTGCCGAGGAGTTTAGTGGTTATCTATACGATAAAATCGCTCAGCTCCGGGATGGTCTGGACCGAAATTGGGATGATCCAAGCGAGAGGGAGGAGGCACGTCTTGTTGAGTCTGTTTGGGATGAGTTTGATCTTGTGACTCCCGAGGACGTGGACAGGTTGTTGGGGAGGCTCCACACCACTACATGTTTACTGGACCCGTGTCCTTCCTGGCTGGTGCTGGCCACTCAGGAGGTGACATGAGGCTGGCTCCAGGGGATTATCAACGCTTCTTTGTTGGAAGGGGTTTTCCCTGCCGCCTTGAAAGAGGCGGTGGTGAGACCCCTTCTCAAGAAGCCCTCCCTGGACCCAGCTATTTTGGGTAATTATTGTCCGGTCTCCAACCTTCGCTTCGTTGCGAAGGTTGTAGAGAGTGCTGTGGCACGGCAGCTACCCCAATACCTGGCTGAAGATGTCTATTTAGACCCGTTCCTCCCTTCTTCCCCACCCCCCCGGCCTTTGTCAGAAGCGGGCATTGGAGTTGAACTTTCTCCAACCTGCTGCTTTCCCGTAGGGTGGGACTACAAGGTCCCTCCTCCCCAGCCAAGAACAGGCAGGATGTAGTTTGGCTGGAGCTGATGGGAGTTGGCTAATCTGCTGTGGTCCAGTTCTTGTGGCTGGGGATGATGGAAGCCTGGTCCAGCCTCCTTCCTTTCCCTTGGCTCCTTGGGATTCGCTGAGGAAACAGCTCCCTCCAATGGGGCTGGGGAGGATGGGTGCTGAATGCAACAGCACCGTGGAAACTCCCAACAGCACAACTGCTCCCCTTGTGGATGGGGATGATGGGTATCCCGATGCTGCTTCTCTCCTTCTGGCATAAGGGGACACCAAGATCTTAACCATGGGATGCTGGCAATGCAGCACCCAGCAGCTGGGGATGATGGGTCCTTGCCGTGCATGGGGCTTTGTGACACTCTCAGCTCTGACTGGGGATGATGGATTCCCCTTCCTGCACGGGGCTGTCCGAAACCCCAGCTCTGGCTGGGGATGATGGGCCTTTGCCCTGCATGAGGTTGTGTGACACCCCCAGCTCCGGCTGGGGATGATGGGTGCTTGCCCTGCATGAAGTTGTGTGACACCCCCAGCTCCGGCTGGCTGGCTGGGGATGATGGGCGCTTGCCCTGGATGAGGTTTTCTTATTTTATTTATTTATTTATTTTGTCACTACAGTATATATAGGCATAAGCATGAAATAACTATATGACATATAAGCACATATATAAGTATAAGAATGAAATAATTATACGAGTTGGATACGATCAAGGGGAACATTAGGACAGGAATGGTAGGCACGCTGGTGCTCTTATGCACGCCCCTTATAGTCCTCTTAGGAATGAGGTGAGGTCAATAGTAGACAGTTTTTGGTTAAAGCTGTGGGGATTTTGGGAAGAGACCACATTCCAGCAGTAACAACTCTTGTTAAGTTCGGGAAGTAACGAGGCTGGAGACCAGGGTAGTGACAACAGCTCTTTAATATAGGGTGAACCCAGCAACAGGCTGGGGCTAAAACCTCTCCTTTTATACAGTTCTGCTGGAGGCTTCGTCCAATCAGCAACGTGCTGATTTCCCGCTCAAATATTTAAAGGCACAACTGTTAATACATAACACTCCTCCCCTCCCAGAAAACACTTGGTCTTATTTACATATTTATTCACATGTTATTTTTCGACGTAGTCACGCAAATAACCTGGGCGTCTCCTAGTTCTTTCTGACATGGGCGGTTTAGTTCAGGTAAGTGTATTGACCTGGTCGGAGGGGCCGTTTTCTCCTCCCAGCTCTTTCTCTAGGCCCTCGGGCTCCGGACTATTGGCCGACTCTTTTTCTTGGCCATCCGGCCTTGGATTAATTTTGGAATTTTCCTTGCTGTTTCCCTCGGGGACCTGATGGCGTCGCTGGAACTCTGGAACCTCAGCTAAGTCTTGCGCCTCCCCCGGGTCATTGTCAGCTGTGGATTCAAAGTGGTATTGGTCATTACCTGTCTCTGTTGGTTTGGTTTGGTCAGTTATTCGTTTCCTTAACTGATCTATGTGGCGCCGCCACACTCGGTTGTCTGGTAGCTCTACCACGTACGATTTTGGCCCTGTTACTTTCGTTACTTGTCCGGCGACCCAACTCGGGCCGTCCCCATAGTTTCGGGCCCACACCCGGTCGCCTATGCTCATTTCTCTTGTTTTTACTAGCTCCCTCTTGTAACCCTCGGTGTGTAATGGGGTTCAAACGGTCAAGTGGGCACCGGAGTTTTCGTCCCATTAGCAATTCGGCTGGGCTTTTTCCCGTGGCTGTGCTTGGGGTTCTGTGCTGGACGGCTAGGAAAAAGTCTATTTTCGTTTGCCAGTCACCTGGCTTGAGCCTGGACAATGCCTCCTTAGCGCCCGGACGGAACGCCTGCAAGGCCATTCGATGCAGGGTGGAAAGGTGCAGAGAGGGCATGTCGGATGCCTTCCTCTGCCAGGTACTCTTCAAACTGGGCTGCCGTGAATTGGGCTCATTGTCGGACACCAGAGTGTCCGCAACCCGTGAGTTGCGAATAGGTGGCGAGGGTTGCGATTACTGCTTCGGCTGTGGTGGACTTCATAAGTATGATCTCTAACCATTTGGAAAATGCGTCCACCACCACTAGGAACGTTTGGCCGTGAAAGGGGCCAGCAAAGTCAATGTGGATTCTTGACCAAGGCCCTTGGGGCTTTTCCCATTCTCTGACTGGGGCTGTTGGGGGTAGCGGTCTGGACTCTTGGCAAGCTTGGCATTTCCTACCCTCTCAGCAATCTCTGCGCCCATGAGTGGCCACCATACATAGCTTCTAGCTAACCCCTTCATCCTTACGATGCCTGGGTGACCTCGTGAGGAGGTCCAATACCTTGCCCTTAACTTAACAGGAATTATTACACGATCACCCCATAACAGGCACCCCTTGAGCCGAGAGCTCATCACGCTTTCTTAACAAATTCTTTGAACCTGCTCACCCGCAGCGGGCCACCCTCTCTGTACCCAACCGAGTACAGTCCTTAACACAATGTCCCGGTATGATGCCCGAGCCTCTTCCTTTGATGTGACTGGGCCAGAGTCCAACGAGTCAATAAGGAGGATGGGTGTCCCGGAGTGGGGTCTTCGGTCGCCCCTGGCAGTGGGCATCGGCTCAACGCGCCTGCATGCCCCACTTCTTTCCCGGTCGATGCTGCAGCTTGTATGAGTAAGCGGCTAAAAATATAGTCCATCGAGTCAAACGTATGAAGTGCCACAGGCGTTGGCCGGTCGCCAGCCAGTAATCCCAGTAACGGTCTGTGGTCAGTCACGATTTCAAAATTCCGCCCAAAGACATACTCATGGAATTTTTTGTCCCCTGATACAATGGCTAATGCTTCTTTGTCTAATGGGCTGTAGTTCCTCCCTGGGGAGGACATCGTTCTAGAGTAGAACGCTATAGGGCTTCTGTGCCGTTTGAAGTCTATGGCTGAGTACAGCCCCACCCCATAAGGGACGATCGCAAACCAGCACTAGGGGTAGTGAGTCGTGATATTGGATGAGCAGGCTATCACTTGAGAGCAGGTTCTTTACTGCTTCAAAAGCCCTATTTTCTGACTTTCCCCAAGACCAAACAGTATTTTTCCCTAAGAGCCTATGCAGCGGTTCCAAGAACGGTTGCTTTGTTCTTTAAAAGACCGCGTAAAATTAACCAATCCCAGGAATGCCTGCAGCTCTGCTTTGTTTTTGGGCGCTGGAGCCTTCCTAATTGCCTTAACTTTGCTCTCAGTAGGGTGAATTCTTTCTTGTCTATCCGTAGCCCAAGAAATCGACCGATTCGACCCCTATCTGACATTTATTTGTCTTGACTTTTAATCCGCTGTCCGGAAAATGCTCAAGACCTTTCTTAACCGCTCCCCAATTCCTCCATGTTTTCCCTGAAATTAGGACATCATCAAGTAGGGAACTACCCTGGGAGCCCTTGCAGTAGTCGTTCCATCAGGTTTTGGAACAGCCCTGGTGCCACACTAACCCCAAATTGCAATCGGTGCACTTGAATGCCCCTGTGCGCCACAATCGCTTGGGCTTCGCCAGCGGGCGCTACTGGCAGTTGTTGGTAGGCTTGGGCCAAGTCTAACTTTGCAAAGACTTGCCCTTGCCCCAAAGAGTGCAATAAATGTTGCACCACGGAACCGGTACGCGCTTTTCTGTAAGGCTTTGTTAAGCGTCGCCTTGTAGTCAGCGCAAATTCTAATTGACCCGTCCGATTTGATGGGGTGACGATTGGCGCCTCCCACTTTGCGTGATCGACTGGCACCAAACCCCTGATTTATGAGCTTGTCCAGCTCCTTATCAATTTTTGGTTTTAGGGCAAAGGACTCTCCTCGCCTTAAGCCTAATGGGGGCTACCTGGGGTCTAAGTTGAAGGAAATAGGGGTCCCTTGTACTTGCCCAGGCAGTCCTTGAAGACATCTTCGAACTCGTTAAAGAGAATGTCTTTCAAATTGCAGTCACTTCTGTAGATGCCAGTCACTCCCATGCCCAGGGCACGAAACCAGTCTAGTCCCAACAGACTGGGCAGAGTTCCTTCGACGATCGTGATGGGCAGGGTCTTTTGTGAGGGCCGACTCGACTCGGACGGAGGTGGTCCCTCGAACAGGGATGCGATTCCCTGGTAGTCGTGGCACTCGTGGCCGCTGTGCTTGCAGATGGCGCTCGCGACGGACGGCAGCGACTTCGCCAGGGTGTCCCAGGACATGATGGTGATCGCTGATCCCGTGTCCACTTCAAGCCTGCACCGTACTCCCTCGATCTTGGGCTTTGTGAAAATCTTCTTTCCACTTTGGTTGAGGCGCGCCTATAATGACAGTCGCTTGGTTAGACTTGGCGCCTTTCTTGTTTGAACCAATCGCGGGCCGCCTTCCGGTTCCGCTTTTGATTGGCCGATTTGAATTTTCGGCGGGAAGGTTGGGCCGCCTGCAAACCTGAGCTAGGTGTCCTTTCTTCCCACACCGCCGCATGTTGCGCTTTAAACCTGCAGCGTTGGCGCTGATGCTGCCCTCCACAGCTTCCGCACTCGCCACGGTCCTCCGTGTCGCGTTTTCGTCCGCAGACCCTTCCTCATCCTCGCCTCACCTTCGGATTCGGACTGAATCTCCTCCTGGTGTACTGGCGTTGGCCTTGCGCTCGCCTTGGATTGAAGAGGCTTTTGCAGAGTCTCTGCTGCTTTAGTAGACATTTCGTGTGCTCTGGCCTCGCCCAGAGCGGTGGCTAGTGTCAGGTTGCTCCTGCCTGCAGTCAGTCGCCAGGCGGATGTCCTTGACCCCTCGGATGAGTTGCTCAAGTAGCACTTGCCCAAGTCTCGGTATCCGCAGTCCTTGACGCTCTTCTTAAAGCGGCCATGTAGTCACCGGCGGACTCGCCCATCTGTCTACGCTTCTCCGAATTCAAACCGCTGCACGTATTTGGACGGCTGCGAAATGGTTCTTCAGCAAAGTCTGCAGAGTCGGCCACGATACCGATTGTATCGGCGTTGGCTCTGCCAGGGCTTCCGCAATCTCGACCTCCGGCCCGCAATGGCTTAGGAAGTAAGCCCGCTTATGCGGTTATCAGGATCCTGTAGTTCGTTGGCTTCTAGAAAGCTTTCAAACGGGTCATATATGTTCCCCATTTCTCCTTGCCGGGTTATGCAGTGCGGGTGGCGTGTTGCCATTTCCGCTTCTGCCCTGAGTTTGCTGGGTTCGGAACTAGCGTGCTTCAGCTCGGTTCTGGTTCTCCTTTAGCCTCGATATCCCATCCTCGTCGCCAATGTTAAGTTCGGGAAGTAACGAGGCTGGAGACCAGGGTAGTGACAACAGCTCTTTAATATAGGGTGAACCCAGCAACAGGCTGGGGCTAAAACCTCTCCTTTTATACAGTTCTGCTGGAGGCTTCGTCCAATCAGCAACGTGCTGATTTCCCGCTCAAATATTTAAAGGCACAACTGTTAATACATAACAACTCTGTTACTGAAGTCATATTTTCTACAATCAAGATTGGAGCGGTTCACATTAAGTTTAAATCCATTGTTTGCTCTTGTATTGTTGTGATTGAAGCTGAAGTAATCCTCAACAGGAAGGACATTGCAATAGATGATTCTATGAGTTAAGCTCAGGTCATGTCGAAGGCAGCGGAGTTCTAAGTTTTCTAGGATTTCAAGTCTGATGGCATGAGGTATTTTGTTGTATTCAGAGGAGTGGAGAACTCTTCTTGTAAAATATTTCTGGACACGCTGAATTGTATTAATGTCTGAAATGAGGTGTGAGTTCCAGACAGGCGAGCTGTATTCAAGAACTGGTCTAGCAAACATTTTATATGCTCTGGTTAGTAGTGTAATCTTTCTGGAAAAGAAGCTGTGCAAGATGAAGTTTACAACTCTGAAAGCCTTTTTTGCAATGTAGTTGCAGTGGTTGTGCGACACTCCCAGCTCCGGCTGGGGATGATGGGCGCTTGCTTGCATGAGGTTGTGTGACACTCCCAGCCCTGGCTGGGGATGATGGGCCTTTGCCCTACATGAGGTTGTGTGACACTCCCAGCTCCGGCTGGGGATGATGGGCCTTTGCCCTACATGAGGTTGTGACACTCCCAGCTCCGGCTGGGGATAATGGGCGCTTGCTCGCATGAGATTGTGTGACATCCCCAGCCAGGGGATGGGCCTTTGCCCTACATGAGGTTGTGTGACACTCCCAGCCCGGCCGGGGATGATGGGCTTTTAACACCCTGCAGAATCTCCGCCCTTCGCTCTTCCTCCCCAACCGACCCACGTGCGCAGCGGAGGGGGGGCGTGGCTAAGGGCGTGGCCCCGCCCCCCCGCTCAACCCCGCCTTCCCCACAACCGGCCAAGATGGCGTCGCTCTCGATCCTGAGGGAAGCTTCGATGCCGGCGACCGGCGGCTTCTCCTTCCACAACTGCGCCCGGTGAGGCGGCGGGGAAGCGGGAGGCCCGAGGAAGGCGGCGGGAGGGCCGGGGAAGACCGCGGGGGGAGCCCCGCAGGGCCGCGGCGGGCGAGGCCCAAGGCGGCCGTGACTCAGGAGCCGGGCTTCCCTCGGCCCAAGCGGGGCCGGAGCTGGACGGCCGGACGACCCGAATGCCGCTTCCTCCCGTCGAGGAAAACCCCTCTCGCGCGTTCCGGCGGGTGGTGGCCGTTCCCGGCGGCGGGCGGGCCAAGGGCTTCCCCGGGCCCGCTCGGAACTACCGCTCCCAGAAGCCCCGCCCTTGGGGGGCCACGCTGAGGCATGCTGGGAGTTGGAGTCCGGAAAAGGGAACAGGCCCTCTGGGCAGGCGGGGGAGATGGGGGTCGCCCCCTAGTGGGGGCGGAGGATGCGAGGGTAGCCCCTCCCTCCCAAAACCAGCCCCCTCCCCCCTTTGGAGTTGATCTTGGGTTGCACCCCGCTTGCTTTCAGCCCCAGGTGGGGAGGGGGCAATCAAAGGTCTCCCCCCTCCCCATATCAATGAGATTTGATTGACTGAACCATATCAAGCCATGATTTCATTGATATTTGATTGAGCCATATCAATCCATGATTTGATTGAGGTTTGATTGACTGAGCCATATCAAGCCATGATTTGATTGAGGTTTGATTGACTGAGCCATATCAAGCCATGATTTGGTTGAGATTTGATTGACTGAGCCATATCAAGCCATGATTTGACTGAGGTTTGATTGACTGAGCCATATCAAGCCATGATTTGACTGAGGTTTGATTGACTGAGCCATATCAAGCCATGATTTGATTGAGATTTCATTGACTGAACTTGACTAGGTGGCACAGTGGCTAAGACGTTGAGCTTGTCAGTCAGAAAGGCCGGCAGTTCGGGCGGTTCGAATCCCTAGTACAGGTCTCCTGCGTGAACAGGGGGTCGGACTAGATGACCTCCAAGGCCCCTTCCAACTGTTACTGTTAGGATGCTGGCAAGTGACTCATCTTACGTTGGCTTCTTTTCCGCTGCAGGAATGCCCAGCTGGAATCGGAGGGGGCCCAGAAGGGTCTTCGGCTACCCACTGCTCGCAAGACGGGCACCACCATAGCCGGCGTGGTGTACAAGGTAAGGCTGACGCTGCGGCTCTCGGGGTGGTGGGTGGGGAATCTCCCTCAGTTTTGTGGCCTGAACCCTCTTTCTCCATCCCCCCCAGGATGGTATCGTGCTAGGGGCAGACACCCGGGCCACCGAAGGGATGGTGGTTGCTGACAAGAACTGTTCCAAGATCCATTTCATCGCTCCCAACATTTAGTAAGCCCCCGAATCGAGGTGGGAAGGGCTAGGCTTTGTGCATCGGGCCTCCTCGTCGAAGGATGTGGGCGTGAATTGTGTGGCAAGCGACAAGTGATGACATGTTCGCTATCCTCTCCAATGCTTTTGGGTGTTGCGTAAAGCAAGTGTCGGTTCTGCCGTCTTTGGCTTGGCGCCTCGCTGGCATCCTGCCATCAAAGGCTAGGAGGGAGGGGGCATGGGGGGGCAACAAATGGGCAATAATGTGTGGGGATGTGATGGGGTTTGAAATAGGAAGGGGGGAAGATGAACTGATCCTGTGGGGGGGGGGGAAATTTGTAACGTTTCACGCAGGAAACTTAAGTATAGCCTGACTTTACCGCAGCCAGCAATCTCTAGTAAAAGAACCTATCACTTCACTCAAATGAAGTCGAGGGTCTTTCTTCCCTAAGAGCTCTGGCTGGGCAGGTCTGACAGGTGCCTTGGGGTGGAAGAGGCTGATTGGTTTTGGTGGGACTCAGAGATGCATAAAAACGATGCTGTATTACGCTTGCAGCTGCTGTGGGGCCGGAACGGCTGCGGACACCGAGATGACCACCCAGATGATCTCTTCAAACATGGAACTTCACTCCCTTTCGACCGGCCGGCTTCCGAGAGTCGTGACGGCTAACCGGATGCTCAAGCAGATGCTTTTCAGGTACCTAATCGTTGCCTGGGCGGGATTGTTAGCGGGGCCAGAGAAGGCTTCCCTCCACACCTTTCAGAGGCTTCTTTGGGGAGGAGTCAAAATATTCAAGATGGCAACCATGAGAGCAATTTATGCGGGGTGGGGATGGGAGAAAGAGAGGCAGGATTTCAACTGCATAGTCAGGTTTGCATACAAAACTGGAGGATACACGCAAACTCACGGCTCTGTATGAAAAACCAAGGCAGCTTTCTTTATGATTTTAATTTTCTTAATTTATATACAGTTAGTCCTCGACTCAACAACAGTTCATTTAGTGACCGTTCAAAGTTAACGGCACTGAAGAAAGTGACTCGTGACCAGTTTTCACACTTACTTACCATTCCTGTGGTCACGTGATCAAAATTAAGACGCTTTTGATAATTGACCCACATTTATGACGGTTGCTGTGTCCCAGAGTCACGTGATCCCCTTTTGCAACCTTCTGACAAGCAAAGGGAGCCAGATTCACTGAGCGACCGTTTGACTCATTTAACAACGGCGGCGATTCGCTTAATAACTCTGGCAACCAAGGTGGTAAAAACTCACTTAACAAATGTCTCCCTTAGCAACAGGAATTTTGGGCTCAACTGTGGTCGTAAATCGAGAATTATCTGTAGCCACCTAATTCACACGCAGTGACTCTGGGCAGTGTGCAAACATGAAAAACCCACAATATGATTAATATTATTATTTTTTATTAAAATGAAATAGAATAAGAATCAAAGCATTAAGAGATGATGTAATGCTTATGTCTGTTATGTGTTTTTAATGTGTTTTTATTTTTGGTTGTATTTTTCTTTGTTTTAAAAGTTAAAAGTTTAATAACAATTACTTTAAAAAAAAGAAAATGTCTTGTTTAAAATATAATGGTGATATGATTAAAATTAGAATGGAGAGAGAAATTAGAGAAGGGGCATTATTAATATACACATTTTTATATAATGAGATAAAAGCAATAATCCAAGGAAGATTAGAAATTGAATAATGGAATTATGTATGTGTAAACAATATGGCGATTGGCATTAGAATACTATATTGAAACATTGAATAATTAAATAAGGAAAGACTAACTTAATACAAATATGTGTATTAACGGTTGAATTATATAAGTTTGATGAATGTAACAAATCTGATTAATGTTATTGCTCTTATTTGCACCAAAATCTATGATACTCAGGTGCCACGCTGCGCATGCAATGATGTGTAAATTTAAAAAAATGGGGGGAAAAAAACCAACCTGAATTAAAAACCCACATTTTAAACCCACGTCCCATTTCCCTTGTTTTCGAACCAAGAAATTTACAAGCCAGTTGGAGAATGGCCAATGCAGTACGTGCCTCAGAAAGAGATGATCCAGGCTGTGTGCTGTTTCTTGATTGATTTGATTTATGCTCCAGGTACCAGGGTTATATTGGCGCAGCTTTGGTCCTCGGTGGAGTGGACGTCACTGGGGCTCACCTGTACAGCATTTATCCACACGGCTCGACCGACAAGCTGCCTTACGTCACGATGGGTGAGTCACGCTCCTTTATACAACCTTTGAAGTGTCTGTGCTGCCCCCTAGTGGGGGCTCAGAGCATTTAATCCCCCCCCCCCGCTTCCCCCCTGCATTCTTCCGATGATTCAGCTAATAGGGCAGAAAAAGAAAGCGAAAATCTCTGACTGCTTTAATGGTGCCTTTGATCCCCTCTTGAGACTCTTGAAAAGAATTGGAGGAAGCGGAATTTCCTCAACTCAGGCTGGAATTGGTTTTTTTTTATCTTCCAGGGAAGGAAAAAAAAACAAACCAGATTGTAGGTCAGCTTTCTAAAACGGCCCTAAGTTCTAAGGAGGAAGTGAAAGAATGCAGGTAGTCTCAACTTAAGCTCACAATTAAGTCCCAAAATTCATGTTGCTAAGCGTGACAGTTCTTAAGTGAATTTTGCTCCCATTTTACGTCCTTCCTTACCGCAATTGTTAAGCGAACACTAGGGGTGACATGATAGCAATGTTCCAATATCTCAGGGTCTGCCCCAAAGAAGAGGGAGTCAAGCTATTCCCCAAAGCACCAGAAAGCAGGACAAGAAGCAATGGGTGGGAACTAATCAAGGAGAGAAGCAACCTAGAACTAAGGAGAAATTTCCTGACAGAGCAATTAATCAGTGGAACTACTTGCCTCCAGAACTTGTAAATGCTCCAACACTGGAAGTTTTTAAGAAGAGGTTGGATAACCATTTGTCTGAAGTGGTGTAGGGTATCCTGCCTAAGCAGGGGGTTGGACTAGAAGACCTCCAAGGTCCCTTCCAACTCTGTTACTCTATAGTTCTATAAAATCACTGCAGTTGATAAGTTAGTAGCACGGTTGTTCAGCTCCCCCATGGACTCTGCTTGTCAGAAGGGGATCGCATGACCCCAGGACACTGCGACCATCATAAATATGAGTCAATTGCCAAGCCTCTGGATTTTGATCACCTGGGGATGCTGCAACAGTCATCGGTGTGGAAAAGAACGGCCACCAGTCGTCGTTTTCAACTTCCAATGGACATTAACCGGATGGTCTTGTAAGTCAATGACTACCTGTACATGAAGAGCATTTCACTTTCCTTAGTTGGGCCCTTCATAGATTCCTCAGCTGAGAAATTTTGTTTTAATGCCTCCCCCCACTCCGCTGAATTGAATTGATGCAAGAGACAGTGATAATATAGCCAATTGCTTCTCTGTTTCTCTGAGTGTGATTTGGAGAATTCAACTCATCCTTTGCTTATCCTTAATTTCTTTAAAAAGCCAGAAAAAAAACTTCACATATGATCAGAAATAATATGCTCCAGTTACAAATAGAAATGATGACTGGGTAATTGGATGATGGGACTATTTTACCACCTATCACCTTGTGGAAAATTCAGATTTTGTTTGGACAAAGTCTTATCAGCTCAAACCGGGGGCGCCAAAAGATTCCATATAGGAACTTATAACAGTTCATTTAGGGACCGTTTCAAAATTACGACTGCACTCATGAAAAAACCCAACTCATGACCGTTTTTCACACTTAATGACCGTTGCAGCAACCCCATGGCTGCGTGATAATCAAAATTTGGACGCTTGGCAATTGACTCACGTTTATGATGGTCTCAATGTCCTGGGGTCACATGATCCCCTTTTGTGACCTTCACTGGGCCCTATCGTAACAAAATGAAATTCAATGTAGAGAAAAGTAAAATCTTGCACTTAGGCAAGAAAACCCCAAAGTACAGATATAGACTGAGTGAAACCAGGCTTAATAGCAGTAACTGTGACAGGGATCTTGGAGTCTTAGTGGACAACCAATTAAATAGGAGCCAACTGTGCAGCAGCAGCCAAAAAAGCCAATGCAATCCTAAATTGCATGATCAGAGGGATACAATCAAGATCAAGGGAGGTACTAATACCGCTCTATAAAGCCTTAGTAAGACCACACCTGGAATACTGCGTCCACTTTGGGTCATCATATTATAAAAAGGATGTTGAAACTCTAGAAAGGGTGCAGAGAAGAGCAACCAGGATGATTAAGGGGACTGGAGGCTAAAACATACAATGAACGGTTGCAGGAACTGGGCCTGGCTAGTCTAGTGAAGAGAAGGACCAGGGGAGACATGATGGCAGCCTTTCAATATTTGAGGGGCTGCCACAGAGAGGAAGGGGTCAAGCTATTTTCCAAAGCACCCGAAGGCCAGACAAGGAATAATGGATGGAAACTGAACAAGGAGAGATTCAATGTAGAAATAAGGAGGAACTTTCTGACAGTGAGAGCAATCAACCAATGGAACAGAAGTTGTGGGAGCTTCAAGTGTTGTAACTGTTGTACCTTGATGAAGGTATCTTTTCTTTTATGTACACTGAGAGCATATGCACCAAGACAAATTCCTTGTGTGTCCAATCACAATTGGCCAATAAAAATTCTATTCTATTCTATTCATCCCTGGAAGCTTTCAAGAAGAGACTGGACTGCCATTTGTCAGAAATGGTGTAGGGTCTCCTGCTTGGGCGGGGGTGGTGGTGGGGGGTGTTGGGTTGGACTAGATCAGCAAAGCTGGCTGTGGAATTCTGGGAGTTGAAGTCCCCCAGGCTTAAAGCTGCCAAAGTTAGAGACCCCTGGACTAGATTGACCTATAAGGTCCCTTCCAACTGTGTTAATCTGTTAAAGGCAGCCGGATTCACTTAACAATCATGTTACTAACTTCACAACTCCCAGTGATTCACTTAACCACTCTGGCAGGAAAGGTCATACGATGGAGGGCGAAGCGCACTGAACGACTGTCTCACTTAGCAACAAAAATTTGGGGCTCAGTTGTGGTCGTAAGTCGACTAACCCACAGTTGCAGAATTCCTTTTTCTGTGTTCTCTTTCAAGCAACTGCTGGGGGGCTGGGATCAATTGGTACCACGGGCAAGTGCAGATCTGAGATTTAATCGAGCGAGACCATTTTCAGGCCAATAGATGGTGCCACAATACCCTACAAATAAGTATTACATTATTTATTCTGTGCATACAGCCTTTCTTCCCTCTCCCCCCCCCTTGTTTTTTTGAAAGAATGCTATTATAGGATTTATGATGTCATATTCTATTCCGCCTCTTATATGAATTAACATAAAAGATGAAATTGGATTAATATTTATAAATGTTGCCCTGAAACATATAAATTATTAAGCCGCTGACCCATAAATTACCTTGCTCTGTGCGTGCGTGTGTGTGTGTGAGAAGAGAGTAGGATGAGTGTACGTAGTAAGTGATTAGTGAACCAAAACAGCAAAGATCTTGTCCGCTGAGCTCTGGGTGTCGCTTTTTTAATTTGGTTTTGTTTGCTCTGAAAGACGACTTTCTTACGAATAACTCTTCCCTGAACCTAGCAAGAGAAAACAAACCATCTGAGCATGGTTTTCAGGAAGAAACCAGCATCCCCTCCGCCTCCTAAGTTATTCCTGCTGTGTTCATTTGCCTCTTTTTATCTAGCCATGCAAATCCTTTTATCTTCCCTTCCTTTCTTTCTTCCTTTCTTCCTTCCTTTCTTTCTTCCTTTCTTTCTTTCTTTCTTTCTTTCTTTCTTTCTTTCTTTCTCTCTCTCTCTCTCTCTCTCTCTCTCTCTCTCTCTCTCTCTCTCTCTCTTTCTTTCACAAGTGAGGTCTCTGAACTCCTTGTAACATCTGAGCCAAATGTATTCAAGGGTCGGTGTGTGTCCACCCTATCAACTTGTGCAGAATTCAGATTTTGTTTGGACGAAATCTACCAGCCCAAACCAGTTTGCCAACGGATACATTCGAACTAGGCTGTGAAGTTTCTCTCTGGAGGTGTATATGGATGTGTGCATAAGGGTTATTCTTTGAGAGCTGAAGGCAACGGAATTTCCTTTTAATGTATGCTGATTGGTGTACATTTAAAGTGATGACAAAGTTCTGTTCTAATTCTCATTCCATTCCATTCTTCTATTTCTATTTCTGTTCTGTTCTATTCTATTCTATTCTATTCTCATTCCATATTCTATTCTATTCTATTTTCATTTTCATTCTCATTCTCATTTCATTTCATTCCATATTCTATTCTATTCTATTCTATTCTATTCTATTCTATTCTATTCTATTCTATTCTATTCTATTCTATTCTATTCTATTCTATTCTATTTTCATTCTCATTCCATATTCCATTCCATTCCATTCTTATTCCATTCTATTCTAGCCCATCCAATATCCTTTCCTATCCCATCCCAATTAATAATTTTCATACAGGTAGTCTTTGATTTACAACAATTCATTTAGTGACCAAAGTTACACTGGTACTGAAAAAAGTGAGTTATGACCAAAGTTCAGATGCTTGGCGACCTTCTGACAAGCAAAGTCAAGGGGGAAGCCAGATTTGCTTCACAACCGTGTTCTTGACTTGAAAAGTGCAGTGCTTCGCTTAACAACCATGTTAAGATGGGGCAAAATTCACTTAACAAACAACTCACTTAGCGACACAAATTTTGGGCTCAATTATGGCCGTAAATCGAGGACCGCTTGTATTAGTGCGTTTTGTCTCTCTGCGTGGCTTCCTTTTGACACTGTTTGGAAGCTTCGATACGATTCGGGTCCAGCAGGATTCAGGATTGGCATATTTAAGGCAGAGGTTTTTTTTTTCCAATCAGCAACTTTAAGAACTGTGGAATTCCCCAGCCAGCAAGAATTCCGAGAGTTGAAGTCCACACATGCTGAAGTTGAGAAATACGGGTTTAAAGCCTGAAAAAGTTTAATGACACATGAAAAAAAAGGATTGAGATCACCCAGGATAATTATCCCAGTGACAGCCTCTTAGAATAGAATAGAATAGAATTTTTTTTAATTGGCCAAGGAATTTGTCTTGGTGCATATGCTCTCAGTGTACATAAAAGAAAAGATACCTTCATCAAGGTACAACATTTTCAACACAAATGATGGTCAATATATCAATATAAATCATAAGGATTGCCAGCAACAAAGTTACAGTCATACAGTCATAAGTGGAAAGAGATTAGTGATGGGAACGATGAGAAGATTAATAGTAGTGCAGATTTAGTAAATAGTTTGACAGTGTTTTTATTTATTTATTTATTTATTTATTATTTAGACTTTTATACTGCCCTTCTCCCGAAGGACTCAGGGCGGTGTACAGCCAAGTTAAAAATATACAATATACAATATTAAAAAAACAAATTAAAATAACATATTATATAATGGCCAAAAAATTTAAAAGTTTAAATATAAAACCGTCAAATTGACCCCAATAAAACACAGTACCCCAATTTAAAATTATTAAAATTCAAATTTCAGAATTTAAAAATTAACACTTTAAAAAGTGTTGAGGGAATTATTTGTTTAGCAGAGTGATGGCCTTCGGGAAAAAACTGTTCTTGTGTCTAGTTGTTCTGGTGTGCAGTGCTCTATAGCGTCGTTTTGAGGGTAGGAGTAGAAACAGTTTATGTCCAGGATGTGAGGGGTCTGTAAATATTTTCATTAGTTCATTGTAGTTCAGCCCCAGTGGGGGAAATTCTTGAAACTGATCCAGAATTCCTGGAAAATTACAAGTTGGGAAGAACTGGACTGGTGAGAGGACTTTTTGTCAGATTCTGAGATCCCTTTTCGCTTCCTCATTACTTGTTGTGGCCCGCCAGTGGCCAGCAGATTCGGACAGTGAGGAGGTTGGGGAGGAACGTGGGCCAGTCCTGGAGTCTGGGGAAGGTTCGGACGAGGGCTCTGAGGCCATCTGGTAGTTCTTTGCTGCCTCCGGAGTCCTGACATCAGCGAGGCAGAAGAACAGAGTGAGCCTATTCCCAATGTGCGCATGCGCAGAGCTACCAGGAGACAGGAACAATTAAGGAAACAGGGTCAGCTTGGGAGAAAGGCTTGGAGATGATTGGCCCCTCTCATAAGACATAAAAGGCAGAGCGAACGGGACGTGAGCTTTTGCAGGAAGCAATTAATTCATCTGGCCGATTCAAGATTTGGAAATTCTGTTTGTGACTCCGTGCCAAGTTTGGCCTTGCCCTGTGTCTGGAAATTAGCTCTTTGGTAGCGTTCCACGGGAGATAGGTGGGTGTTGGTAACCTTCCCCTGAAAGACTGTTTATCAAGCCTTGCGGACTGTAAATGAAAGTAATTTACAGCCGTATGAATTAAAGAGGTTTGCCAGGACTAAGTTTGTGCTGTTTAATTTCTAAGGAAGCCTGACCTTCTGAGAGAGGATGTAGAATGTTCCTTTTTTTAAAAGCAAAAAAACACTTAAAGAGTTCAAGTCTATTGAATTTTTTAAAAAACCTATTTTTGAAAACACTTCCAAGCATTTGCGCTGCTCAGTTACGATTTTGTTCTGAAGTATACCTCGTTAAAAGAGTTTAGATTGAAACGGTGCTGTGGCTCCTTAGTTTAGCTTCCCAGTAGTTGGTTTAGAGGGACGTAGTGGCTCAGTGGCTAAGACACTGAGCTTGTCGATTGAAAAGTCGGCAGTTCAGCGGTTCGAATCCCTAGTGCTGCGTAACGGGGGTGAGCTCCTGTGACTTGTCCCGGCTTCTGCCAACCTAGCAGTGCGAAAGCCTGTAAAAAATACATGTAGAAAAATAGGGACCACCTTTAGTGGGAAGGGAACAGCGTTCCGTGCACCTTTGGCGTTGTGTCATGCCAGCCAAAAGACTATGGAATCATCTTCGGACAAGCGCTGGTTCTTCGGCTTTGAAACGGGAGATGAGCACCGCCACCTAGAGTCGGGAACGACTAGTACATATGTGCGAGGGGAACCATTACCTTTACCTTTAGTTGGCTTAGAGGAATGACTCAAACCCCAAGGATTTGAGCGAAAACACTACTTTTTAAAAACACGACATTTTAAATCATTCACCAAAGCTCATCGCAGCTAGTTTTTAAAACCAGGATGCTGTTGGGTCCCAAAATTGTCTTTTGAGTTTTAGAATTTCTGGGAAGACTGTCTTTGTACGATTCATACAAGGGCACAACATGGAAACCGAAGAGAAGTTTGCAGGCATCGATTGAGAAACCTGGCTATTTTATTTCCCGGATCTGCAGAAAAATTCAGTACCACAGAGAGCAATCTCGCAGCAAACAAAATTAATGACTTGTTATCTCCGCTTTGTTTTAGAGTTTTGGCCAGGAAAATCCTTCGATTCCCAGATTCAGTATCGGTTTCTTTAAAGAGCCAGCATCCTTTAGCTTCTTCAGAGAATAGGGATTTAGGTAGTAAATGCGTCAGGTTCTTCCTTATTAAAAAGACAGGTGCATTTCCCTAGAATTTGTGGGGTTCCAGAACTGTGGGGACCAGGATTATGTCTGCAAGAGAATGGAGGCCGATTTCCTTTTCTTAACACTGTTGTTGTCGGCTGTTGGACTTGAGGGGGCTGGTAGATCTCTTTGTGTGTTGAAGTACACAACCAATGTCCCAAAAGTGTTTCTTTTCTCCCAGAAGGCAACTGGACTTAGTTTTTTTTTTCCTTGAAGACGTTTAGCTTCTCATCCAAGGAGGTGGACAACTGAAGAAGCTTCTCGGATGAGAAGCGAAAGGTCTTCAAGAAAAAAAAACCCCCAAGCCCAGTTGCCTTCTGAAGAACTGAAGAAGCTTCTTGGATGAGAAGCAAAAGGTCTTCAAGAAAAAAAACAAGTCCAGTTGCCTTCTGAAGAACTGAAGAAGCTTCTTGGATGAGAAGCAAAAGTTCTTCAAGAAAAAAAACAAGT
The DNA here is from genome assembly GCF_028640845.1 of Ahaetulla prasina. Taxonomy (NCBI): domain Eukaryota; kingdom Metazoa; phylum Chordata; class Lepidosauria; order Squamata; family Colubridae; genus Ahaetulla; species Ahaetulla prasina. The sequence goes on along the minus strand of NC_080554.1, from coordinate 11,975,910 downwards.
CCAGTTGCCTTCTGAAGAACTGAAGAAACTTCTTGGATGAGAAGTGAAAAGTCTTCAAGGGAAAAAAACCCAAGCCCAGTTGCCTTCTGGAAAAAGCACTTTCGGGACAACCATGACCAGGATGACTGTGAATCTCCGTGGACATTTACACAACAAGTGTTTTATTAAATCCTTGGTAGATGTGTGGAAGGCACGCACCTTTCGTTGACACAGAGGTGGCGAGGGTCACCCCTGGTGGGTTCTCAGAGGGTGCTTTTGTGTAAACCTGGAAATCTTCGACAGACCCCCGGCCTCTGTGTGATGAGATGCTTAAATGCCACAACGTGCAGATCTCGGCTAATGATTTTTCAAGCGTCTTAGAAGCGGGATGCTAATTACCTGCTTCCTGCAGCCGTGGCTTGCAAATCGTCAAGGCGTCCGGCGTGCATTTCATCCCTTGCTGAGCAAAAACGGGCGTCCAAATTCCACGCTTCGGAGAGGAGCGCGCCCGTGTCCTTCCTCGGAAGGCGCTTAAAACCCACTCGGTGCTTACCCAGGAGTGAAAACATCAAATTAAGGTGTTTATGCTGACAACGGACAAATGTAGATTTCAGCAAACGAGGCAAGATTGTCTGATTGCGGGGGCTGCCTAGCAAAGCTCCCGGCCACGGTTCCGTAATGAAATGCGTGCATAAAATTACTGACGCTTGGAAGTCTGGATTTGAGGCCTCGGGAAGCACGCGAGAGCCTCTCGGGTGGCTCAGCCCGGTCTCTGGGCACTCCCGGCGCCGTTTCATATTCATAAATCTCCCCTTCCCTACGTTGGCAATGGCTGTACTGCGGAAACAGCCAGTGCCATCAGGAGACGGGGCCTCTTCATTCAACAACTCGAGTGAAAAATGATACCGATCAATGGGTCTGCAGAGAGCACCGGATTCGTATCGGGGTGGGGGGTTGGGGGTGGGGGGAAGAGCCGAAAATTGAATAGCAATGAGGCCGGGTGAAGAAGTGCCTTGTCAGGTGCTTCTGACACTGATGGATGAGACAAATCGGACGGTGTTACTCTTTTCCCATACGGCTGCGATCCCCAAGCGCTTGGAGGCTGCCGCAAACAGGTTCCGGGGAGCTGAGGGCCTGGGGGTGTCTGTTTGGGGAGGGGGACCAGGAAGTCCGGTTCTCTTTAAGTGGCTCTCCCTTGAAAATGAGGTTTTTTCCCAAGGAGCCGTGGAGATTTCAGAACGGAGGGATCCAAGGAAGGTTCTTGGTGAGGAAGCCCATCCCGTTCTCTCTGGAAAGGAGATTGCCTTCAACTCGATCCTTCCTTCCTTTCTTTGTTCCTGGATCCAAGAGTGAAAAAACCATGGCTACCAACCTGCCTTCCATGGAGGACCTGTATACTGCACGTGTCAAAAAGAGGGCTGGGAAAATATTTACAGACCCCTCAAATCCTGGACATAAACTGTTTCAACTCCTACACTCAAAATGATGCTACAGAGCAGTGCACACCAGAACAACTAGACACAAGAACAGTTTTTCCCCCCAATGCCATCACAACAACTAATTCCCACAACACTGTCAAACTATTCACTAAGTCTGCACTACTATTAATCTTCTCATCCTTCCCATCACCCATCTCCTTCCACTTATGACTTATGACTGCATGACTATAACTTATTGCTGTATCCTTACAACTTATATTGATTGTTTCCTAAGATAATTCGATTGCTTATTTGTACCCTATGACTATCATTAAGTGTTGTACCTTATGATTCTTGACGAATGCATCTTGTCTTTTTATGTACACTGAGAGCATATGCACCAAAGACAAATTCCTTGTGTGTCCAATCACACTTGGCCAATAAAGAATTCTATTCTATTCTATTCTATTCTATTCTATTCTATTCTATTCTATTCTATTCTATTCTATTCTATTCTATTCTATTCTATTCTATCCTTTCCATTCCATTCCATTCCATTCCATTCCATTCCATTGTAATTCCATTCCATTCCATTCTATTCTATTCTATTCTATTCGCAAGAGGTTTGCTAATTATTAGCAAACAAGTTTGACTTCTGGCTCCTAATTTTTCCCCTCCTTCCTTAAAGTTTAAAACCCTAGGGTCTCTTCCCCGTTTCTCCCTCCCCTTCCCCATCTTTTGGTGTTTTGTTTTGTTTTTAAATCTTGCTAAAGGGATTATGGATTGCTTTATCTCCCCCCCCCCCCAATAAACAAGCTCTAATTCCCTCCGTCTTCTCCCTTTAAAACTTTGGACCGTTGTCCCCCTCCTAGGGATGTTGCCGTCCCATTTCCTTAAATTAATTAAATAACATTTTTTTCATTTCCCTTTCCCCCCCCCCACGAATCCAACAGACTATCTGTGCCCAAAGGGTGAAAAAAAAATGCTTTGGGCTCCCCTCAGCTTACAAACGTGGCGCGTTTGGTCCTGTAAAAGTAATGGTGCTTAGCCACGGCAGTCGTGTATAATAGGAGATTTCTGTCACATTTCCTGGGATTACCGTGTTCCTTGATTGGTGTCTGTAAATCTGCTGCCTCTGCCCTTTGAAACTTGATCTATAATTGGGCTCCCTTAAATGCTGGAGATAAGATAGTCTGCATTTTCTCCCGGAAGTGTCACTGTCAGCCCGCCTGCCTTTTCATTATACATTCAGCAGACGTGATCAAATCAGCAGGTCCCCTCATTTGAAACGGGTTTAATCGCCGTCTTTTTTCCTTTTTTCTCCCCCCCCCCTTCCTTTTTTTCTTTTCTTTTTTTAACTCAACCATAGAGGTGGTCAAGCGATGTACACAAATCATTTTAAATAGAGGAGAGGCTCGCTAGCTGACCCAGTTTAAATAAGAGAGCCTGTATGCAAAACCAGTCAAGAAAGTCATAAATGCCCAAGGAAAAAAAAAAATTCTCCTAATTGGCATAAAAAATTGCAGGCAACTTTGTTCCCCCCCCCCAAAAAAAACAAAACAAAAAAAACCCACAGAGCGGGGCTGAAAAATCGTCTAGAGGGCCTGCTCACAAGGCAGATTAATTTCAGGGTTTCGGGGTTTTTTTGGGGTGGTGATAGTGGAACGAAGCAGGATTAAGGTGGTTGAAGGATTGTTTGCCGATTTTTTAAAAAATGTATGTTTGCTGGGGGTGTGCATGGGCTTGCTACAAGAAAGAGGGATGGCTTTTATTGGACCATTGTAAAGTTTCTGGAAGCTGGCAGAACCCTGATTGGACGTGTAGTCCATTCTCACCCGATGTGTCTTCTCTGTTTTGTGGCTCAAAAAAGCAAAACGTGAAGCTTCCTAACCTCCTAACTCCTAATCTCGTCGCGGGCCAGAGTGTTGTCTCTTCTGCTGGTATAAATGTGTTTAAAAGTCCGTGCTTAACCTTGTCTCAAAAGCTTCTAGCAATGGGTGTCGTAATGCTACCTGCCTGTAAAACCCCAAATCCTGACCCCAGGAAGGGCCTAAAACAAAACTTGAACTAGGTAGATGGATGGAGGGATGGAAGGAAGGATGGATGGATGGATAGAGCAAGCTAATTGATACAGGATAGATAGATAGATAGATGGATGGATGGATGGATGGATGGATGGAGGTAATAGATAATAGATACAGAGATAGATAATAGATATCGATAATACAGTATAGATAGATGTAGATATAGATAATATATAATAGCTAGATAGATAGAGATAGAGATCGATAATAGATATAGATAGATGTAGATATAGATAATATATAATAGCTAGATAGATAGAGATAGAGATCGATAATAGATATAAGATAGAGATAGATGATAGCTAGCTAGCTAGATGTAGATATACATAATATATAAGAGAGAGATAGATGATAGATAGATATAGATTAGTGAATGTGATGACTCAGTGGCTAAGACGCTGAGCTTGTCGATTGAAAGGTTGGCAGTCCAGCGGTTCGAATCCCTAGTGCTGCCTAACGGGATGAATTCCCATGACGTGTCCCAGTTTCTGCCAACCTAGCAGTTCGAAAGAACGTAAAAAATGCAAGTAGAAAAATAAGGGCCACCTTTGGTGGGAAGGTAACAGCATTCCGTGCGCCTTTGGCGTTGAGTCATGCCGGCCACATGACCACGGAGACGTCTTCGGACAGCGCTGACTCTTTGGCTTTGAAACAGAGATGAGCACTGCCCTCTAGAGTCAGGAACAATTAGCATGTATGTGCGAGGGGAACCTTTACCTTTTCCTTAGATATAGATAATACAGTATAGATAGATGGAGAGAGAGAGAGAGAGAGAGAGAGAGAGAGAGAGAGAGAGAGAGGGATGGATGGATGGATGGATGATAGAAGATAGATATGTAGATAGATAGATAGAGATGGATGGATAGGTGATTTATTTATTTATTGATTGATTGATTGAAAGAGAGAGATTGAGATTGAAGAATAAGGGGGAAAACTGATGGTTCTTCTCTGGTGGATTTCAGGTTCTGGATCCCTGGCGGCCATGGCGGTCTTCGAGGACAAGTTCAAACCTGACATGGAGGTAAATCCCAGCCACTCCTCTCCCCCCCACCCCCAGATCTTCTTTTGTGTAACTCTAAAAGTCCTTTATGCTGATTTATGGCCAGTTTTCTAGACAGAAATTCCCGGCGTTGGGAGAAGCATCTTCTGAGCCTTCCAAACCATCTCAAAGCGAAGCCCCTCGGGTTGAAAAGCCTGAGGTCTTGATCCACCCCCCCACCCACTCCCCAAATTTGTCAGTGGGTGGGAGAGGGCTTGAGACCTGCTTCCATTAAAGCCGATGCAAAAACCAGATCCATAGCTTTGGCCAAGACAGAGCCCGGGTCTCCCCCCTCCCTCCCCCCCCCCCCCCGTTGCTAATTGTCAGGCGGTTTGGGTTAAGCGCTCTGAGAGGGGCGGCTGTATCTTCTAAAGTCCACCACATCACAAGAGCCGCGATTCAAAGGCGCACTGTCCCGCACCCTCTGGTTTCAACTTGCAAATTAGCATCTGGAATCTAATTAAACAAGCTTAATGAAAGCCGCAGCTGAAGATTGCTGGAAAAGACAATCACAACCCCCCCCCCCCCGTTCCCTCTGATATGTATTCCCTGCTCCTGAAACAGCTAAGCACAAAAAAAAACCCTTCTGCGTTAAAAGAAATTAGCATTTATTTGAAGGCGAGGAAAGTGTGGGGTGTTTTTTCCCCTCTCCCCCCTCCCCATCTTCCTCTCCCCGCCCCTTTCTTTGCTATGCTTTTGGCCTCCTCCCCAGAGAGCCGTGCCACAGCAACTGAGCTGCGCACAATATTTATAAAAATCGGTGACAGGTCATAATAATAGCGAATAGTTGAAATTTTTTTTAAAAAAAATTTTTCGCTGGAATTTCCCGTCGAGGGCTGCCAAGAGCTGCAAAGGATCAAACCTGGCCTGGCAGCTGGGGTGGCCTACAGGGCGAAGAGCAGGATTTGAAGGCGCCCAGCTGAAAGGAAAGCCGGGCGGTTGGTCTACGCCAAGCCTTGCAGCTTTCGCCAGCCCTGGCACTCTGCCGCCGCGAGATAAGTTGTCGGAGTTTCTGCTTCTGCCTTGGGCAAGCTCACACACTAGCGGGGCTCAGGCTCCCCCCCTTCCTCTTCCTCCCCCCACCAAATCTGGAGTTTGAGTACCAAGTGACTTGGCTGGTGCCAAGCCTGACAATCGCACGTCCCGAGGCTACAAGGCAGCGAAACGCCCGTCTTCCTCCAGCGGCTTCCTTCCTGCGAAGATGGAGAAGAGAGCATCTCCAGCAGAACGCTGAACCGTTGCCAAAAACTTGGCAACCGGCAAGCTCCCTTGAAGCTTCGGAAGAGGGGGCTGCACACCTGCTTGCTGGAAGGCAGAAAGGGCTACCTCTGGGAGACCCCTAAACGTCTCTGAAAACCAGACAAGCAGGAGGCTTGGAACCTCGCTGGCGGGAGAAAACACAGGCCCCCCCCCACCCAATATTGGTTTTCTTTTCCCCCAAATCCCTGCAGTGAGCCGACCATCTTGTTCACGAAGGCTCCGCTTGGGGGAGCATGGAGAGGGTCCTCACAGCCGCCAGCCAGCTAGGAGGAGGCCAGAAACCCCTTCCCCAGCCTCTCTCTCCAACCCCCCAAATAATTTTGGAAGGCCGGCTCGCCTTCTCAATCTTGATCAAGAGCTGTCAAGTCATCAGTCTCATTTAGACGATCCGGACTGCCAAGCGACACCCAGGAACGCTGACAAGCTGCATATGAATCCTGCCTTCATTAGTAGTGGGGGGGGGGAGGCGGGGCTGATCAAAATGCCCCGGTCCCTGGCACGGGGCTCAGGTGTTGGGTGTCCTCGGCCTTAATCTCCGCAGCTGACACTCGCGTTTTAATGACTCCGCGGGAAGGTGGGAGGCTTGCTGGGAACGCAGCCAAGGAGACAGCCGAGATCAAGGGAGGCCATCCGCGTTAAGCTGGAGAGCTGCCTTCGGTAACGTGCCGCCATTGGCAGCGGGCAGGGCTTAGGCAAATGCTGGAGGAAGGGGGCTGGGGGGGGGCGGCATTGCCAGACCCCTTTGTCCAAAGAAACACCCAGCAGTTGTTTTTTTATTTGTCTGTCTGGATCGATCCTTGCTTTTTGCCTCCCATTTTTTAAAACTTTTCTAGGACAGCTTTTTCCCCCCCTCTGCCAAATTTTTCAAGTGGAGTATCTTGTTCTTTTATGTACACTGAGAGCATATGCACCAAGACAAATTCCTTGTGTGTCCAATCACACTTGGCCAATAAAAATTCTATTCTATTCTATTCTATTCTATTCTATTCTATTCTATTCTATTCTATTCTATTCTATTCTATTCTATTCTATTCTATTTGACTCTTGTCAGTGAAAACCAAAACTTCACCTTAACGCTTTTAGTAGACCCCGGTCATCTTTTAAAAGCTGCCTCTGCTCTTCTGGTATTCGTCTCCGATTTGCACGTTGACCCCTGCTCTTGACTCAGTCTCTCGCACCTTTTTTTTCCACGTGGACCCAGAGCTCAGTCTTAGCTGGGAGGTAGCAAGCTAAGGAGGTGAGTGGGGGGGGGGAAAAACCCCATATGTTCCTGCACTTGCTTCTAATATCTGCATTATTGGAATGTTACTTGCAAGGACAAAGAATAATACGAGTTGGAAGGGACCTTGGAGGTCTTCTAGTCCAGCCCCCTGCTTGAGCAGGAGACCTTATACCATCCCAGACAAATGACTGTCCAGTCTTTTCTTTAAAACCTCCAGTGTCGGAGCACCCAGAACTTCTAGAAGCCGTTCCACTGGTTAAGTATTCTCACTGTCGGGAAATTTCTTCTTAGTTCTAGGTTGCTTCTCCCCTTGGTTAGTTGCCATCCGTGCTTTGGAAAATAGTTTGACCCCCTCCTCATCATTGTAAGGTAAAGGTAAAGATTCCCCTTGCACATACGTGCTAGTCATTCCCGACTCTAGGGGACGGTACTCATCTCCGTTTCAAAGCCAAAGAGCCAGCGCTGTCCAAAGATGTCTCCGGGGTCATGTGGCTGGCATGACTCAACGCCAAAGGCGCACGGAACGCTGTTCCCTTCCCACCAATTTTTCTACTTGCATTTTTTACGTGCTTTTGAACTGCTAGGTCGGCAGAAGCTGGGACAAGTCACGGGAGCTCACCCCATTACGTGGCACTAGGGACTCGAACCGCCGAACTGCCGAACTTTTCATCGACAAACTCAGCGTCTTAGCCAGTGAGCCACTGCGTCCCTCCTTCGTCTTTGTGGCAGCCCCTCAAATATTGGAAGACTGCTATCATGTCTCCCCTAATCCTTCTTGTCAATTGACTAGAAAGAACCGTTCTTTGTACGTTTTAGCCTCCAAAATGAAAGCTTTTTGGTCATTTTTGTGACTGTCGCCCCCCCGCCGAAAGTCCAAGCATTTTTTCAGAAATTGACCGAGAGTTTGATTGTTTGATTGATAGAAGAGAGAAAGGTGGTTTTGCCAATAAGAGAGCAAGAGACAAAAATCAAAGGAGTTTGTGGGACTGAGCAGGAATTCCAGACTCAAACGTTGTTGCCTTGGCAGGTAATTTGCTATAAATTGTTAATGTAAATTCAGGTTAGGAGAGAGGATTCCCCCCCACCCCTTCTTCTTCTACTCCCCTCCTGCCCTCCCCGAAAAAAAAGAGAGACAGATAAACTGCTGATTAATTCAGTATAGAACTCAATTACAAATTGAAAGAGCCACAGCGGGACTCCCAAACCCTAAAGACAACAGATGTTGAATTGATACTCCAGCATATTTTACACTGGTATGAAATATTAACATGGTTTATTATATACTGGTATTGGAGGATAGGAGAAAGGAGAGGCTGAGGTGGTTCCTCTTTCGAAAACAGTGGCGTTTCTGCCAATCGTGGGAAGGGCTGTGGAAGATGGGTATTTTAAGTTTCTCTAGAGCGACCTCTTTGGGCCATTCCTTTTTTTGATAAACCTTGTAGAACACGCCAAAGGCGCTACCATGTTTCCCTGAAACCGGGTCTAATATTAATTTTTGCTCCAAAAGATGCATTAAGTGCTTATTTTCTGGTTAAGTCTTATTTTCAGGGAAATACGGTACCACCCTGTTTCCCCTAAAATAAGACATTCCCCTAATAATAAGTCTAATCAGGCTTTTGAGCCCATGCACTAAAATAACTCCCCCCCCCAAATATTTAACCGCATGTGCAGCTAGTCCCCGATATTTCCTCTGGTTCCTCTGGTTAAGGTTAGGGAGACAGAGCTGGAAATCAGTTAAGATGGCAAGAGGCCCCTTGCTCCACAGGCCCCAAAATAATAAGACCTCCCTGAAAATAAGGCCAAGTGCTTATTTTGGGGTTAAAAATATATATATAAGACAGGGTCTTATTTTCGGGGAAACACGATAAATGCATCCATCTGGCTGTTGTGACTCCAGCCCCCGAACCTGGCCCCATGCCCGAAAGTGACTCCGAGAGTGAGGGGGAAGGGCCGGTAAGGCTTACCTCGGGAGCACTGATTCCTTTGGCCCGGCTCCAGGAGCCAGAACCAGACCAGTCGGAGGACGTAATGAGGCCGTCATCCCCTGATTCCTCCCTTCCCCAGGCTACGCCTTCAGACCCAGCTGACAATAATAATAATCAAGCTTGGATCGACCCGTGTGTCAGAAAATTAGAAAGGCGGCATCATCAAAGGGAAGTCCCAAAGAGCAGTCCCAAAGCTCCTTATATATCCTGTGGGGTGGGGCTCCTGCCCCACCCCACAGGATATATAAGCTTTGGGACTGCTCTTATTCCACGGGAAGCAAAAGTTTAGCTGAACCGTTTCAAAAAGAGCTGAAAGTCTTGCTACGTGACTCATTTGTTTGAACTTTGGCAGGCAGCTGCGATTTCTCTGCCAGGAATGATAAGAGCCGTGAATCCACTGGCTGAAGGCCAGCTCGTTAATCCAAAGTGGGGAAGGAGACAGAACAATGGCTGGCAAACTTAATTAGGCTTTATTTTGTGAGATAGGGCTTATATTACAAGCATCCTGAAAAATCCTGCTAGGGCTTATTTTCCGGTTGGGTCTTATTTTCAGGGAAACACGGTAGGATCTTCATTTTGTAAGGTTTGAAAGGAGGAATGCTGAGCCCAGACTCATGGATTGCTTTTCATGTGGGTTGAAACGATACATTTCAGTTCCAAATGAGAGGGACGAGTGTGAGGTTTTTCCTCAGATCGTTTAGGAAGCGAGATCATGTCTCGCACTGACATGAGGGATGGAACCTGTTTCTGTCCAATTTCTGAGGGATTCCCCGAAACAGACCTGTCTGAAGAACTGCTGTACTAGGAGAGTTGAGGTCGCCATGTCTGAATGGTGGACCCTCTGTAGCTGTGGACGACACCAAAATACCAGCAGGCAAACTCCCAAAGTGCGAAGTTCGTGGCAGAATGAAATCTATTCCGTGGATGTGAAGTGACAGGCATGTCACTTCCTCAAGGGGAGAAGTCAACGTGTGGTGTTAGGACTCCTCAGCTGCCTGGGGTCATGCAACACTTTCTTGCAAGTTTCTTCTTGGGGTCGGACCCTCCCAATGTAAGAAAAGTATTGACTAAGTTAATGTGAGAGGGCAGAACTCTCTGGGAACAGAACAGAACAGAACAGAACGTGGAATAGAATAGAATAGGAAGGGAAGGGAAGGGAATAGAATGTGAATAGGATAGGATAGGATAGGGCAGGGCAGGGCAGGACAGGACAGGACAGGACAGGACAGGACAGGACAGGACAGGACAGGACAGGACAGGACAACAGAACAGAACAGAACAGAACAGAACAGAACAGAACAGAACAGAATAGAATAGAATAGAATAGAATAGAATAGAATGTGGAATGGATAGAATAGAAAAGAATAGAATAAGGAAAGGAATAGAATATGGAACCGAATGGAATGTGGAATGGAATAAAATAACAGAGTTGGAAGGGACCTTGGAGGTCTTCTAGTCCAACCCCCTGCTTAGGCAGGAAACTCTACACCACTTCAGACAGATGCTTATCCAACATCTTCAAGACTTCCAGTGTTGGAGCACTCACAACTTCTGGTGGCATGCTGTTCTACTGATTCATTGTTCTAACTGTCAGGAAATTCCTCCTTAGTTCTAGGTTGCTTCTCTCCTTGATGAGTTTCCATCCATGGCTTCTTGTCCTGCCCTCCTTGTCAAAGTTAGTGGACGACGAGTCTAGGGGAAGACCTTCTCACCAAAGTCCAGAGGGCAGAATGGGACTTGAGAAGGACCTGGGCTTCTAGGAGTCTCCCAAAAGGTCTTGCTTAGCTCAAAAAGAAAAGCTTCGCCCACGTAGACTTCAAAATCCCTTTTGGTGAGCTCTCATCTTAGATCAGCAGAAAGAAACTTGACTCTCGGGGTAACCTCCTTTGATTCTACCTTTCTTAGAAAGCGGGAAAGAACGTTCGGGCAAGTAAGGTGCTTTGACTTCCCGCATTCCCCTTTAACCTATTTTCTTTTCTTTTTCCGGCCAAAGAAATAACCAAAAATGATCTTTTGGAGAAAGAAAGAAATGAAAATTGCTTTGATTTTTAATATCTGTGGTCTCGGGTCGGTTCTTCTTTGAACTTCCCAGCAGATTTAGCTCCGCTCTCAGTTACGTATCGATTTGCGCACAATTTCTCCCAGAAGACGGGTGTATCCACATTATCTTTCCATGCTTTAATTATCTTGCCCTCGGTTTATTTAGCCTTCACGAACGATCATTTTCCTAGTCTCGAATCCCCAGCACTTCTCCATAGATTTTAACAGCTGGTCTGACCTCCCTCACGCTGCCCTTTCCCCAACCCAGTTATTTCTCTCAGATTCCTGCTTAAAGTAATTTGTCTTTTTATCTCTCCTTTTGCCTTATTTATTCCCGCCCCCCCATCCTTTCTCCCCTCCTCTGGTTTTGTAAGAACTTCGAACATCTTCCATTCCAGCCGATCTATTTGGGAAACATCATAAATAAGGATATATATATATTATCAAGTTGTGGATACAATCCATATCTCAGCCGGTGAATTGACAGGCCTTCTTTCAAAAGCCGGAATTGCTTCCAACAGTTTGCATTTTAAAAAAAAGAAAAGAAAGAAAAATAATAATGTACCATGATGTGTTCTCCAAGGGTTTCATATAAGGAAAAGGCTACGGAGAAATAGAACTCAATAAAGGAGAATATTTGTAACTCGGGGTTGAAAGGCAGGGCCCTTGGTGCTCTCTGTGCTTGGTGGAGACTGTGCAGACTTTTCATGACCCAAATCAGGTAACATTAACAGAGTAACAAGTAACAGAGTTGGAAGGGCCCTTGTAGGTCATCTAGTCCAACCCCCCCTCAAGCAGGAGACTCTACACCATTTCTGACGCTTCCAGTCTCTTGAAAGCTTCCAGTGATGAAGCTCCCACAACTTCTGAAGGCAACTTCTGTTCTCACTGTTGATTGTTCTCACCATCAGAAAATTTCTCCTTATTTGCAGGTTGAATCTCTCTTTGTTCAGTTTCCATCCATTATTCCTTGTCTGGCCTTCGGGTGCTTTGGAAAGCAAGTTGATCCCCTCCTCTCTGGCAGGCTCTCAAATATTGGAAGATGCTATCCTGTCTCCCCTGGTCCTTCTTTTCATTGGATTAGACAAACCCAATTTCTGCAACCATTCTTCATATGTTTTAGTCTCCAGGCCCCTAATCATCCTGCTTGCTCTTCTCTGCACTCTTTCTAGAGTCTCAACATCTTTTTATAGCGTGGTAACCAAAACTGGATGCAGTATTCTAGGTGTGGCCTTACTAGGGCTTTACAGAGTGGTATTAGTACCTCACTTGATCTGGATTGTATCCCTCTGTTAATGCAATTTAGGATTGCATTGGCCTTTTTGGCTGCCACTGCACACTCTTGGCTCATATTTAGCTGGTTGTCCACTAAGACTCCAAGATCCCTCTCAGAGTTACTGCCATTAAGTCTGATATCACACACACTATATGTGTTGTTGTTGTTAGTTGCGAAGTCGTGTCCGACCCATCGCGACCCCATGGACAACGTTCCTCCAAGCCTTCCTGTCCTCTACCATCCTCTGGAGTCCATTTAAACTCATGCCTACTGCTTCAGTGACTCCATCCAGCCACCTCGTTCTCTGTCGTCCCCTTCTTCTTTTGCCCTCAATCTTTCCCAGCATTAGGCTCTTCTCCAGTGAGTCCTTCCTTCTCATTAGGTGGCCAAAGGATTTGAGTTTCCTCTTCAGGATCTGGCCTTCTAAAGATCAGTCAGGGTTGATCTCCTCTAGAACTGACTTGTTTGTTCGCCTTGCAGTCCAAGACTCACAGGAGTCTTCTCCAGCACCAGAGTTCAAAGGCTTCAATTCTTTGGTGCTCAGCCTTTCTTATGGTCCAACCTTCACAGCCATCCATTGCAACTGGGAAAACCATAGCTTTGACTATACGCACTTTTGTTGGCAGGGTGATGTCTCTGCTTTTTAGTTCGCTGTCTAGGTTTGCCATAGCTTTCCTCCCCAGGAGCAAGCGTCTTTTAATTTCTTGGCTGCAGTCCTCATCTGCGGTGATCTTGGAGCCCAGGAAAATAAAATCTGTCACTACCTCCATTTCTTCACCATCTATCTGCCAGGAATTGAGAGGGCCGGATGCCATGATTTTAGTTTTCTTAATTTCTATATGTGTACTTTTGGGTTTTCTTGCCTAAGTGCAAGATTTTACTTTTGATGAGCTCTACATCAGATGACTAGCATTGATGATTTTACCTAGTTTGGGTCATGAAATGTCTTCAAGAAAACCACCAATCTCAAAGCAACATTTCTCCTGCTTCTCCAGACGGGTGGACTTCAACGCCCAGGATTCCCTAGTCAGCATGGAATTCTGGGAGTTGAAACCCACCCGTCTTCAAGTTGCCAAGCTGGAGAAATGTAAAAGGCAGTTCCTTGTCTTGACCTTGTCAAGCGTAGAAGCAAAGTAGGGCCCAGATCTGGTTAGCACTTGGTTGAGGAGGCTGTTGACAGAAAATTCCAGCTTTGTCAGTCCGGAAAAACATCTGAAGGGTATTGTGTCCAGGAAAATCAGGCAGATGTTGGACCTGATGTTGTGGCCTGCCGGCGGCCAGCAGAGCTGGCAGCAGAGTTGGACAGTGAGGAGGTTGGGGAGGAACATAGCACAACCTTGGGGGCTGGAGGGCTCTGCGTCAAAGGCAGGAAGGGAGCTAGACAGCAGCGAGGCAGAGGAACAGCTGGAGCCCGTTCCCAGCGTGCGCATGTGCAGAGCTGCCAGAAGACACGAACAACTAAGAAAGCAGGGTCGACTTGGGAGTAAAGCCACACCTTGGAGGTGATTGGCCCCTCCCCTAGGAAACGAAAGAGGAGCGAATGGGGAGGGGGCTTTTGCAGGAACCAATTCCGCCATTTCAAGAGTGGAAAGTTCCGTTTGTGACTCTTTTAAGAGACACTGTGCCGAGTTTTGCCTTGCCCTGCATTTGGAAACTAGTTACCTGGCAGCTTTCCAAGCGAGATAAGGTTTGTGTTGATAAATATTCCTCTGAAAGACTGTTTGCCAAAGCCCTGCTGACTGTGAACGAAAAGAATTCACGGTCGTGTAAATAAAAGGGGTTTTGCTGGGACCAAGACCCTGCTTCCTGCTTTTTTAAGGAAGCCTAGGTCAGAACACCTGGGTTGGGTTACGGTCGTCTGGAAAGAGACATGGCTTTTGGAAAAGCCGGTGGTTAAGTTTGGCCCTTGCAGTTTTTCTTCTGAAATCCTTTGAGTTGGCCATTTTTCCTGCCTGCCTGCCTTCCTTCCTGCCTTCCTAGCCAAATTGGACCCAATATCTGCAAGACAAAGGCAGAAACGTTGAGTGGGGAAAGGAAGAAGACTGCAACTTCTTTGGGCCTCTTGTCATTAGAGCTGGAAGGAGGCAATATATCAAATTTTGGCGCCTGTACCGACTGCAACTCTCCAGATAACGGGTTTAAAGTCAAGATTTAATACGGGCCTCTCCACGCTGATGCTGCAGTGACAGTTTAAAACTCGCTCTTTAAATCTCAGCAGACTTTATAGCCAGCAGAGGGCCAATATAGAGTTTAATGGCATTACAAGACATAAATCATCTTTTAAAGATGCTACCAGTAGCTCCAAAATTAAATGCAGGCAATCTCCTCCGCGATAAATAATTTATCAAACACCATTTCAGATGAGCTCTCCATGCTGAGTTATTTATTTTAGCCTTTACCGCTCAATTCCTCCGGCGGCCCTTTCGCGGATCCATTACTGGTCAGTTTTAATGAACTTGGGGGCTCTGCTGTGGCCTCCTTCCAGCCGTTTGGCACAGCTGCGGTGACCATTAGGCGGCTGGCCCGGTCCTCTTTGTGCCTTTTACAAGCGCGGCCCATTTGTCTTGCGCCGATAAATGGCGGAGCACATCGGAGCCCGGGGACACATTACGCGATGTAGCAACGGCGCGCAAGCCGTCCTGCCTTGGAAAGCGCTGTTTGTCGCAGCTGACTTCAAATACAGTACATCACTCTTACTGTATAATCTCATTTATGGGATATCTCTGGGCTGGGGTGGGGGTGGGGGGCTGTGTTCCCAAGTAGCTTAGATCCTGCAACCTTCAAAGGAGGATCTCCTTCCTTTGAAATAATCCCAAACTTTTAGGAGACTTTTCTCTCCCCCCACCCACCCTAATTAATTGTAACACCACCTTCTTGGCAGCACCGTCATTAAATCTGTATTTTGAGTCTGATAGATGGGCTGTCAGCATTTGATTGGACCACTGCTTAAAGCTTTCGGTGGGGTGAAGAGGCCCTGGAAGGCTTCACCACCGGATGGGTTTTTTCTCCGAAAAAGTTTGGGCAGGGTTGTCTGAATTGATACCTTGGGTCTGGATAATGTTCCTGGCCCATGTAATGGATCTTTGTGGATCTGCAGGAAGGATTTAAGAAAGGCGATGGTTGAAATATCCCCCATCTTAGATGGGGACTATCTGAATCTGAGTTAGGACTTGGGTTAGCCACTTGAAGATCCGTGGAGTTCAACTCCCAGGGTTCCCCAGCGAAAATAGAATATAGGGTCTCCTGCTTGGGCCGGGGGTTGGACTAGAAGACCTCCAGGGTCCCCTCCAATTTCTGTTGTTCCGTAATCCCAAATCAAGTAATCAGGGGAAGTTGTGAGCGCTCCAACAGTGGAGGTTTTCAAGAAGAGACTGGACAGTCATTTGTCTGAAATGGTTTATAGGGTCTCCTGCTTGAGCAGAGGGGGGTGGGGCTAGAAGACCTCCAAGGGCCCTTCCTGCTCTGTTATTCTGAGTTTGCTGCCTGGGGGATTCTGGGAGTTGGAAGTCCACCCAGAGTTGGCCAAGCGGCCAAGTTTGCAAAACACTGGCTTGGCAGAATTAGGTTGGGTGTATTGATCGGACAAGCCAGGTCCTGAATTGAGAACCAGTTCTGTGTGTGTGTGTGTGTGTGTGTGTGTGTGTGAGGGGAGGGGGAGAGAGAGGGAAAGGGAGAGAGATGAAATTAGGAGTAACCAGGTTGCTGCAAGTGAGCAAACCAGAAGTAAACAGGCACCCCACCAGCCTTTTGCTCAGTGTATGTGTGTGACAGAGAGAGAGGAGAGAGAGAGGGAAAGGGAGAGAGATGAAATTAGGAGTAACCAGGTTGCTGCAAGTGAGCAAAGCAGAAGCAAACAGGCACCCCACCAGCCTTTTGCTCAGTGTATGTGTGTGACAGAGAGAGAGAGGGAGAGAGAGAAAGAGAGAGAGGGAGAGGGATAAAATTAGGAGTAACCAGGTTCTTATAAATGAGCAAATCAGAAGCAAACAGGCCTTTTGCCTGGAAGAGGAGATTTGGAGCCGAAATAATTGAGCTGTGAGAATCTGGGCCTCTTGTGTGGAGGGTCTCTGGAGGGTCCTGAACATGTGCTGGGAACAGGCTCAATTGCCCATTGGGGTCCTCTTCAGCGCTGCGCTTGGCAGCTGCCGCTGGAAAAAAAATTGGGAGAACCTTTAAGGTTAAAGAGCAGCCGCACACGGCCTGGGTCTGTTTTTCAAGTCACGGGCAGAGCTTTGACGCTGAGGATGAGGTGTGCGCCTTCCCCCCTCACTCAGCCTTGTAGAATGAGGGGCTCTGTGGTGGGATAGGTGCAGGGGTGAAATGCTACCGGTTCACACCGGTTCGGGCGAATCGGTAATAATAAAAGCTACCAGTTCGGGCGAACCGGTAGTAAAAAAAAATGCTACCGATTCGTCTGAACCGGTATTTCCAACAATCAGCTGTGCCGCGCGATTTATATTTGCTAGAAAGCAGGAAACCTTGCTATTCGCTAATCTAAATAGCATGGCACAGCTGTTCTCCCCCCCCCTCTCACCGTTCTACTTACCTTCTTAAGCCTCCTTTTCCCATTTGGTATGTACTGTGCATACATGCGCAACATGAGTTTGGTGTGTACTTTGCATGCGCGCGCAGCATGTGTTTATTGCGCACTGTGCATGCGCAACATGCATTTGGCCACACACAGCATGTGGCAAACCTTGGAGGATTTTGCCACTGGTTAGGTAGTCTGGATGGGGTCTACGCAACACAGAAACAGGCCTGCCAGGACAAAAGCCTGCAAAAGATGCTGAAATTCTACAGTTCTTCTAAGATTTGGTCACTTTTCTCTCCGATTTTACATCCGACATGACTTTCTTTCCAGACCCCCCCTGTCTAAAATGCAGGCTTTCTTTTTAAGAAATTTTATTAATTTTCTATTAATCCCATTTCTTACTGCTTAATAAACATTGTGTTGTCTGGGTACTTAATTTGCTTAACCGTTCTGATTACATTCTTAAATCTCCACCCCTTTTTTCCAGCCACTGGTAAAATAGATTCCACATTTGATAATATTCTGTGCCTTCTTTCTGTTTGATTTTCAACGTCACTCTATCCATTTCTGAACAGTCTTCGTATCTTCTTAATTATCTCTCCGTCTCACGGTGTTCCTTCATTTGTCCAATATTGTGCGAAGATTATCCTCGCTGCTGTAAAAAACATGTAATATTAACTACGTACTTTTCTTGTCAAGTTTTTCTGATATCATACCTAGTAAAAACAGCTCAGATTTTAAAATCGACGTGTTTCCCTTTCTAGCCACCTGGGTATCTGCCCTTTTTTTTTTTTTTGCTTTGACACAAGTCTTCCCGTATATGATAAAATGTGTTGTTGTTTTTTTCCTGTTGTCCTGGGAAAAGGAAGACTTTAAAAACCTTGGCGGTTGATTTGGTTGGTGGGCTGGGTCTCAAAACCTTGACCGATCAGTCATTACCTGCCATTTTTACTCCAAATGGGATTGTCCAGGAGAGCCTTGGAAATATATTGGGTCTCTTTTTTTGGGTGTCAAACACAAGGCCCAGATTCAGCCTGCAATGTGATTAGATCTGGCCCGCAAGATTGCCCTGGAAACAGTCAAGGACCGGCTGCTGGCGCTTCAGTCCCGACCCAAATCATCCGGATACTGATCTAAAACTTGGTGGTGGCCATCTGGGCTGTTGTGTCCCACTCCTCCTCTGACGGCCGGGTCTGGAAGTCTGTATCAAGCGTGGCCACGAAGCCTCTGCAGCTTTGCCAAAGTCCTGTCAGAGTTCTCAGGGCAGGCAGGAATCCAAGGTGTGACTTCAGCAACCAGATTAGACTTTGCCTGACTCAAGGAATGCCAGAAAGCAGATCCTTTATATAGGCCATGGGGTGTGGCTCCATGACTCAGCACTTATCCAGGCCTGCCCCTCCCTTCCTTTTGCTGACGTCACCTCTCCATTCTCCGGAAGCGTGGATCTGTCCACCCTTCGTCCGCCTGCCCAGCTGCCGGCAATTCTAGCTTGTGACTGGCTTCATGCTCACCATGCTCACATGCTGTGGGGGGTGGGTGGGTTATTTGCTCAGTCTGTCCGGGCATGGTGCCAGGACTGGGGGCTGGAGGCCTGCCAGGCCATTCATCTTCATTATCAGTCTCTGGCTGAGATAGCAGGAGATGGGAGGGGCCCGGCTGCGGAGATGGGGACGGGCGAGGCACAACATGAGCTGTGGTCAGCTTGAGATCCACAGGGCCACCCTGGAGTCGGCGGGGGGCTGCCCTCCCCCCTCCCTGGGCATGTGCTGGAGACAATGGATCCCTCCCACCCCCCACCCTCCCGCCATAGGCGCCCCCCTCCCCCCCGACACTAGCAACGTCAAGCTGGCCCCGACCACCTAGTCGGCTGCGATCACCCGAGCAATGC
Source organism: Ahaetulla prasina (assembly GCF_028640845.1). Taxonomy (NCBI): domain Eukaryota; kingdom Metazoa; phylum Chordata; class Lepidosauria; order Squamata; family Colubridae; genus Ahaetulla; species Ahaetulla prasina. The sequence goes on along the minus strand of NC_080554.1, from coordinate 11,957,188 downwards.
CCATCTGCACCCCCCCTCCAGGTCAACCCTAACCCTGATGCGGCCCTCAATGAAATCAAGTCGGACGTCTCTGGTGTAGCGGGTGCTGATGTAATAAGTCGCTTTTTAGACTGTTCGTGTTCGTACGGCCACATTGCAGGCATTAAGGACAGGGGTCTCCAACCTCGGCGACTTTAAGCCCGGTGGACTTCAACTCCCAGAATTCCCCAGCCAGCAAAGCTGGGAGTTTGAAGTCCACCGGGCTTAAAGTTGCCAAGGTTGGAGACCCCTGATTTAGGAGGCCAAAAAAAAAATAATAATCAAGATTTTAACAGGGTTTTATTTTCCTATTTTTTTGTATGTGAACCCCGTTCCCCTTGGGAATAGGAATGAAAAAACAGGGGGTGCTTTTTTTAATTGCAATTTGGGGGGGGAAATCATTTTAGGCGTGAGCAATGCCAAATTGGCTCATATTTGTTTTTTTTCTTCAGCCCAGGAAAGAGGGAGCTCCTCCCTCCCTCGGTTGGACTTTGCAGTTATTCAAATGCCTGCAAATTGATTTCCTCTTTTTTTGGGGTGGCATAATTGCAGCTTAATGTGTGGCTGTAGAAGCATCCATCGACTTCACTGGGGTCTCTTTTCTTCCATATCTTTGCCTTCGTTTCTCTTCCGGTTTCACTCTTATTACAGGTAGCCTTCAACTTACAACAGTTCGTTTAGTGACCGGAAACAGTTACGATGGTACTGAAAGCTGTGACTTAACGACCATTTCAACCTTTGCAACATGACCCATGATCATCATGTGATCAAAATTCCAAACGCTTGGCAACTGGCTCACATTTATGACAGTCGTAGCGTCCCCCGGGGTCACAGGGTCGTATAATCCAACTTTTGCGACCCTTCTGGCAAGCCAAGTTCCATGGGGGGGGGGGGCAGGCAGCCAGGTTCACTTAACAATCAGGTGACTTATCAACTGCAGTGATTCGCTTAAGAACCGAGGCAAGAAAAGTTGTAAAGTGGAGCAAAATTCGTTTTAACCAATATCCTGGTTAAGAACAGAAGTTTCAGGCTCAATTGTAGTCGTAAAGTTGAGGACTACCTGTATATATGTATGTATCTCTATCTATCTATCTATCTATCTATCTATCTATCTATCTATCTATCTATCTATCTATCTATCTATCTATCTATCTATCATCTATCTATCTATCTATCTATCATCTATCTATCTATCTATCTATCTATCTATCTATCTATCTATCTATCTATCTATCTATCTATCTATCCATCCATCCATCCATCCATCCATCTATCTATCCCTATCATCTATCTATTGGCTTTAAAAGATGGAGGAATGCTGGATTCCTTACATTTTGCTTGAATTTTTTATGAGCCGTGGTGACGCAGTGGTTAGAGTGCAGTACTGCAGGCTACTCCTGCCGACTGCCTGCAATTTGGCAGTTCGAATCTCACCAAGCTCAAAGTTGAAAAATGAGGAGCCAGATTGTTGGGGAGGTAATAGGCTGACACTATAAACCGCTTAGGGAGGGCTGTAAAAGCACTGTGAAGCGGTATATAAGGCTTAAATGCTACAGCTATCTATCTGCCTAATATACATCTATATCTCTATCCATCCATCATCTATCTATCTGTCTGTCTATCTATCTATCTATCTGCCATAGTGGCACAGTGGTTAGAATGCAGCATTGCAGGCTAACTCTGCCCACAGCCAAGAGTTCAATCCTGACTGGCTCAAGGTTGACTCAGCCTTTCATCCTTCCAAGGTCGGTAAAACGAGGACCCAGATTGTTGGGGGCAAGAGGCTGACTCTGTAAACCGCTTAGAGAGGGCTGTAAAAGCACTGTGAAGCGGTATATAAGTCTTAAGTGCTAGAGCTATCTACCGGCCTAATTTACATCTATATCTCTATATCTATCCATCCATTAATCATTTATTTATCTACCTACCTATCATCTATATACCTACCTACCTATCTATTTATCTATCTATCATCTACTGTGGTGGCACAGTGGTTAGAATGCAGCATTGCAGGCTAACTCTGCCCATAGCCAAGAGTTCAATCCTGGCTGGCTCACGGTTGACTCAGCCTTCCATCCTTCCGAGGTCGGTAAAATGAGGACTCAGATTGTTGGGGGGGGGGGCAAGAGGCTGACTCTGTAAACCACTTAGAGAGGGCTCTGAAGCCCTGTGTAGCAGTATATAAGTCTATTAAGTGCTATTGCTATTTTTCCCTCCCTCTTCCCCCTCCCTCCCCTCCCCCCCCCAGGAAGAAGAGGCGAAACAGCTTGTCAGAGATGCGATTGCAGCCGGCATATTTAATGACCTGGGCTCTGGCAGTAATATTGATATCTGCGTCATTAACAAGAGCAAGCTGGACTTCCTCCGTCCGTACAACACACCGAACAAAAAGGGGGAAAGGTGGGTTTTGTGTGTGTGTGTGTGTGGACCAGAAGGGTTGTGCTTAGGGTTACAACTTACAAAAGTCCTCCTCGGGGACAGCAATCTGGAGGCCTTGGAAATGGGGTGAGAAACCTGAGCACAATAACCACCACAGGTCAGGGGTCTCCAACCTTGGCAACTTTAAGCCTGGCGGACTTCAACTCCCAGAATTCCCCCAGCCAGCTTTGCTTTGCTGGCTGGGGAATTCTGGGAGTTGAAGTCCGCCAGGCTTAAAGTTGCCAAGGTTGAAGACCCCTGACATAGATAGCCCTTGACTTACAACGGCACTGAAAAAAAGTGACTTACGACCATTTTTCACACTTACAACCATTGCAGCATCCCCACGTGGTCAAAATTCAGATTGTTGGCAACCGGTTCATATTTATGACCGTTGCTGCGCCCTGGGGTCACGCGATCTGCTTTTGCGACCTTCGCAAAAGGGGGAAGCTAGATTCACTTAACGACCATGTTCCTAACTTAACAGATGCCGTGATTCGCTTAACCACTGTGGCGAGGCAAGTTGTAAAATGGGGGCAAAACTCACTTAAGAAATGTCTCGCTTAGCAACATCAACGTTGGGCTCAATTGTGGTCGTAACTCAAGGATTCGCTGTATAAGGTAGCCTGCAAACGTCTATGGAGATTCTCGGTCATTCTTGTTTTCAAGAGGCGACTGGACTTCCTTGTGTTTCCTTTGAAGACCTTTTGCTTCTCATGCAAAAAAAGCTTCTTCAGTTCTGATGGAACATAAATCCTTCCCACCATCCAGTCAGAGCTGAAGATGCAGGCATGCCGGGCGCATGTGTGCAAAGCACGCACAGAAGCAAAGTACATGTGAAGCAAGCGCACGCAGCAAACCAGTGATAGATTGTGAAATCCACCGCTGCTGAAAATGTTTGCAGGGGTATCAACCCGCCCTTTTTTCGTGACCCGCCTTGCAAAACCTTTGGCGGCCCCCGTCGCCTTGCGAGGGGAAAAGCCCCTTTCCTCCCACAGTGGTTGCGAAGGCTCCCGAAGGAGAGGCATGAAAAAAGGACATTGCCAATGGGGCTTTTCCAAAAGGAAAGTGGGCTTCCTTTGTTTTTTGCTTGAAGATGTTTCGCTTCTCATCCCAGAAGCTTCCTCACGTTCTGACTGAACGGTTGGGGGCGTGGGAAGGGTTCGTGTTCCTTTAGAACTGAAGAAGCTTCTCGCATGAGAAGCGAAACCCCCTCGAGGAGAAGGGGGGAAAAAAGTCCAAACGCCTTTTGAAAAAACCTTTGGGATAACCACGACCCTATGGAGAATCTCCACAGGCACGAAAAGTCCGTGTGTGTTTCTAGTCCTCAAGATTCCCTAAATCTCTCTAGGGGAAAAAGTCTTGCTTGCCAGCTGCGTTAACGCCTGCAGCCTGGTAAAGAGTTACTCAGACCTACAAAGTTTTTGTGACTGTGCCGCCTTTTGGCTCCTCCACAGGCAAGGAAGATACCGGTGTGAGAAGGGAACCACGGGTGTCCTGTCGGAAAAAGTCATCCGTCTGGAACTGGAAGTGGCAGAGGAGACGGTGCAGACTATGGACACGTCCTGATTCCTGGCAGAGAGACACGGTTCGGGGGACCGAGAGTATTCCTTCAGAGTCAATTTTTTTTTTTTTAAGCGATGTTAACAATTAACCGAATGAATAAAACAAATAGTGGAACAGGATGGGTTGCTCTTGGAATTTGGAGATGGTCAGGGAAAAGTCTCCAAGCCCATCATGCTCTACCTGTTGTGATGTAATATTTACGGGTTTGAATACAGGGGGTCCTGTATTCGCTTAGTGACTTTTCCAAGTTGAGTTATTGCACATTGTAGCACACAAGTTAGCTCTGGTGCGTGGGGACAATCCATAGCCCAGTTCTCTGTGTAAATAAATCCACAGCTTAACCTTTTGTTTAGTGACCGTTCCGAGTTACGGCAGCCCTGAAAAAAAAAAACAAACGACCCACAACTGTTTTTCACACTTTACACCAGAGGTCTCCAACCTTGGTTCCTTTAAGACTTGTGGACTTCAACTCCCAGAGTTCCTTTGCTGACTGAGGGACTCTGGGAGTTGAAGTCCACAAGTCTTAAAGGGCCCAAGGTTGGAGACCCCTGCTTTACACAACCATTGCAAGCATCCCCTGTGGGCCAGTTGATCAGAGTTCGGACGCTTGATCATTGGTGTGGACTTAGCGATGGTTGCAGGATCCCAGAGGTCACGCGGCCCTCTTGCGACAGGCCCGAGACATTGGGGAAGCCGGATTTGCTTTACGGCCATGTCACTCACTTAACCCACTGCAGTGATTCACTTAACGGTGGCAAGAAAAGTCATAAAAAAGGGGGGCCAAGCTCTCTTAACCACCACCTTCGCTCAGCAACGTAAAATGTGGGTCGTCAGTTGGAGAACTACCTGGATTTAACTATGCTGTCCTGCCTGAGGGAAGTAAAATGTGAACGGTGCTAGTTTTAAGCCCCTCGCCGACGCCAACTCAATGCCAAGGACCGTTTTCTTTTTACAAAGGAAATTTTTATTTGGTAAATCGTTTTAAATCTTGCCTAAAAATGCAGAGTTGCCTTCACCCCCCCTCGTCAAAAGAATGACGACTTAAGCGCTAAGAGGAGGCCTTAACGGCGCACGAGAGAGAGCACGCGCGCAGTCAGGTGGAGCCGAGCAATCTATGTTTCCGAAATCCCCTAACAGCCCAAAACATTTCCAAAGTTGTTATCCCCAAGACTAGGTAGCGTTCCCACCCCCACCCCAAAAATTTTCACCTGCAGAGCGAAGGAAACTTTTCGGCAGAAGCAGCTTCAGCAGTTGAGAGCCGGTTTGTAGGGTCTTCACGAGAAACTGTTCCTGGGTCCTCTGGTCACCCCCGTATCCCACCTACCCTGCCTCGCAGTTTGACAGCCCTTCTTAAAACCCTTTGTCTCAAACCGGTGACTTAATTTGCTTTTTCAAAGACCCTGGAGATGCAAAAACCCTGCCAGTAGAGAGGTATCTTTAATCTTCTTTCCAGGAGATAAAATCTTTTTTTTTTGGCCGTTTCTTCCACTTCCTCCTCCTCTAAAAAGTGGCCTGCAGAAAAAGCTTATGACGACTACCCCTTCCTCTCCCGAGGCAGGGCCCCCAAAATCCTGGTTGCAAGGCATGGCGGTCCCAGAGTTAAGGCTCCTTCAAATAATAAAAAAAAAGCCTTAAGCCTTAACATCTCCGAAACACTTAAGTCTGCGTGTTTTTGGTTTTGTTTTCCTTCAGATCAGCTTGTTTAAAAAGTATTCACATTGGTAAATGAGTTTTCACAGTAAAAAAAAAAATGCAGGCCATCGTGCTGGGAATTCAAAGCCATTTTCCTCCGGACTTATCTTGGTTTCGAGGCCCGTGGGGGTGCCCTGAATTTTAGGGGGTTCAACCCTGGCTAGAGATGGGCTTTACAGAATGGTACCTCAGTGCCTGTAGTCAAACCGCTCACCAGGCTACGGAGTCACCGCGGTGGACTTGGCAAATCTCGAACCAGAAAAAAAAAATGTGACAAAACACGATGACATTCCCCTTTGATTTGAAAGCCCACCCCGGTCTGAGCAGCCAGAGTTGACAACACACACTGCAAAATAAATCATTGTAAGGTTTGGTTGAAAAAGAAAAAAAATTCAGCCACCGCCAGCTCCTCCTCCTCCATACCGCTTTCTTGCAACGGTGGAAAATATGAAGGAAAATTAAAAAAACACAGGTCAGATGTCCTGTTTGTTTTTGTTTGTTTTTAAAAATACACGAACTTGAAATCTGAACTTGCTAATAACCACTGCTAGAAGAAGCAAAGTAGCAGTTATACACATTACACCTTCCCCCATCCCGCCCCCCAAAAATAAAAATAATGTATTGCGATTCTTAACGTTAGGATTAAAGTGATTTTCCCAAAGGAATTCATTTCCCCGATATTTCAGATTCGTTAAACATACAAGGGGTATGTCAAAAATACACCAACCAGAAACCCTTGCTACAAAGCCTAAGATTACACACAAACAGTTTGAAGAAAAGATCTTTTTAAAAAAAACAAAAAACCACGAGATCTACATCGGTAACATTTTATCCGGTTTCGGAAGAGGCAACTCAACCCAACGCTGGCCGCCGCATCGCACAGCCGTGGCTGAGATCAGATCCACCCGCTGGGCACCTGTACAGAAATCATGGAAGGATCTCCCTAAAGGCGGCTCAACTCAAACTCAAAAGCTGCTTTTGAGTTCAATGAGGCACCGCTTGGTTTCGTCTGAGACAGAAGTTAAGTAAGACTAAGCCGGGAACGGTTCTCCTCGCAGGACGCGGAGCCACGCGCTTCAAGTGCTGGACGTCCAGAGGTGCATCTGTTTCGCTAGCTGGTGCACGTAACCAATATCGGGCCTCTGGTCTGGATCCGGGTAGATACACATGCTGACCAGCTCCCGCAACTGTGAGGAAGGAAAGAAAGGGGGGGGTGAACACACACAACTCGCACAACTGTCCGTCCATTTGGACCAGGGCTGTCAAATTCAAGGCCTGCGGGATGATGCTTAAATCTGGCCCGCGGGGCTCGGCTGAGGATATCAAAGGACCAGCCTATGGTGCCTCTGCTGCAAAAAATTGGCCGTGCAGGGCCCCTGTGCGGCACATTTTCTGCTTCCATCAACACTCTGCCAGCCGAAAATGGACAGCACAGGGGCCTTGGGAGGCCCGTTTTCCGCCTGCAGAATGCTGCAGGCCGTGGAGGGAGAAAACAAGATGTGGGGGGCATGCGCGGCCCCCACACGCCCCTTTTTGGCTGGTAAAGTATTGCAAGAGGCGTCTGTCCCGTCCCGTCTCGCCCTCATTCCTCACCCACCGGCCCACGGAGAACTACAATGCTGATCCGGCCCTCGAAGAAATCCAGTTTGATCTGGACCATCCAGATGTGGAGGAAGCCACAACAACGGTACAATCAACAGGAGAGAACAGTACAATCGACAGGATCTGGCCCGCCGGGCCATCCTGGAAACAGCGACGGACTGGCCCGTGGTGCCTTTGCCAGCGAAAATGGAGCTTGGGAGGGCTGCACGTTGACCTCCCAGGCTCTGTTTTCAGCTGCGACAGCCTCCTGCGGCCCTCGGCTAGCAATAACGGAGCTCGGGGGAGAGGCTGTCGCAGCTGAAAACGGAGCTGGGACAGGCCATGCACAACTTCCCTGGGCTCCGTTTTTGCTGGCAGAGAGCTGCAGGAGGCCATCACAGCTGAAAGTGGAGCCTCAACAAGTGATGTTGAGGTGGCCATGCCTATTCCAGCCACGTCCCCCCCCCGCATCCCTCAAAGTCAAACACAACCCTCATGTGGCCCTCAATGAAATCAACTTTGACAGCCCTGTGTTGATTGTTCACACTGTCAGAAAATTCCTCCTTATTTCCAAGTTGAATCTCTCCTTGTTCAGTTTCCATCCATTGTTCCTTGTTTGGTCTTCGGGTGCTTTGGAAAATAGCTTGACCCCCCCCTTCTCCTCTCTGTGGCAGCCCCTCAGATATTGGAAGATGCTCTCCTGTCTCCCCTGGTCCTTCTCTTCTCGTCACTAGACTAGCCAGGCCCAGTTCCTGCAACCGTCCATCGTATGTTTGAGCCTCCAGTCCCCTCATAATCCTGGTTGCTTTTCGCTGCACTTTTTCCAGGAATTATTGAGTTTGTCATTTGCAGCTCTGTAACCATCTGGTTTGGCACAGCAACCAAAGAAGACAGACGCAGACTTCAATGGACATTTAGGACTGCAACCATCCTGCCTCCCACTGAGGAATCATATACTGCACGAGCCGGAAGGAGGACCATGAAAATATCTAGGGACCCACCACATCCTGGACATCAACTCTCAAGATGACGCTAAAGGACATTGCACGCCAAAATAACTAGACCCAGGGACAGTTTCTTCCTCCATACCATCACTCTGCTAACCAACTAATTCTCACAACGAATGTTTTGTGCCCTCGGATTTCAAGGTACACAGTAGGGCTGCGCTGCTATTATCTTTTTTCATCTTTCCTACTACCTAGTTCCTTAGCTGCTTCTGACTTATCACTTTGTTGCTTGTCTCTTACGATTTATTGTTGATTGCTTATTTAGTATCGGATGACTATCACTGAGTGTTGTCTCTCTGTGATTTATGGTGATTGTATTTTGTGATTATGATCATGATTGATGACTTGATGCACTGAGAGCTTCTGCACCGGAGACAAATTCTTTGTGTGTCTGATCACACTTGGCCAATAAATAATTATCTTCTATCTATCTATCTATCTATCTATCTATCTATCTATCTATCTATCTATCTATCTATCTATCTATCTATCTATCTATCTTCTGCAGTATCTATCTATCTATCATCTAGCTATCTATCACAGTATCTCTCTCTCTCTCTACCATAATATCTATCTATATTCTGCGGTATCTATCTATCTATCTATCTATCTATCTATCTATCTATCTATCTATCTATCTATCTATCTATCTATCTATCTATCTATCTATCTATCTATCTATCTATCTATCTATCTATCTATCTGCCATAGTGGCACAGTGGTTAGAATGCAGCATTGCCGGCTAACTCTGCCCACAGCCAAGAGTTCAACCCTGACTGGCTCAAAATTGACTCAGCCTTCTGTCCTTCTGAGGTCAGTAAAATGAGGACCCAGATTGTTGGGGGACAATAGGCTGACTCTGTAAACCGCTTAGAGAGGGCTGTGAAAGCACTATGAAATAGTATATAAGTCTAAGGGCTATGGCTATCTATATATTCCTATGTCTGTCTGTCTAGCTATCTAATCCCGTGATTATCACATGTGCCAGAGGTGGCACGCAGAGCCTCTCTGTGGGCATGTGCCCCGTCACCAGCTGCTCTTCTGGCTTTTGGTGCCGGGCAGCTGGTCTTTGCGGGTGCCAGAGCGCTGGAAAACAGCCTGAAAACAGCCAAAAAAAGGCCTGAAAATGGCCCAAAAACAGGCATGTGCGCACCGACCAGCTGGTCTTCAGGTTTCTGGCACTCTGGCACATACACATGCATGCACAAGCGTCGCGGTTTGGGCACTGGGTGCCAAAAAGGTTCGCCATCACTGATTTAATCTCTCTCCCTCTCTCTCTCTCTCCATCCATCCATCCCTCTATCTCTATCTCTTTATCTATCCATCCCTTCATCCATCCATCCTTCTCTCCCTCTCTCTCTCTCCATCCATCTCTCTATCTCTATTTCTTTATCCATCCATCCTTCTCTCTCTCTCTCTCCATCCATCCATCTCTCTATCTCTATCTCTTTATCTATCAATCCCTTCATCCATCCATCCCTCTCTCTCTCTCTCTATCCATCCATCCTTCTCTCTCCATCCATCCCTCTATCTCTATCTCTTTATCTATCCATCCCTCCATCCCTCCATCCTTCTCTCCCTCTCTCTCTCTCCATCCATCCCTCTCTCTTTATCTATCCATCCCTCCATCCCTCCATCCTTCTCTCCCTCTCTCTCTCCATCCCTCCATCCCTCTCTCTCTCTCCATCCCTCCATCCCTCTCTCCATCCATCCCTCTATCTATCCATCCCTCCATCCCTCTCTCTCTCTCTCCATCCATCCCCCTCTCTCTCTATCCATCCCTCCATCCTTCTCTCTCTCTATCCATCCCCCTCTCCATCCCTCCCTCTCTCTCTCTCTCCATCCATCCATCCATCCATCCATCCATCCATCCATCCATCCATCCATCCATCCATCCTTCTCTCTCTCTCCATCCATCCATCCCTCTATCTCTATCTCTCTATCTATCCATCCCTCCATCCCTCTCTCTCTCTCTCTCTCTCCATCCCTCTATCTCTATCTATCTATCCATTCCTCCATCCATCCCCCCCCCAAATGACATTTTCCAGAAGGGAGCCTGGAGAACACCCAGCAGAGGTCCTTCAACCCAAGGAATGCTTGTCTGGCTTGTCTGGCGGGATTCAAGATGGGACTTTTGGCCGTTTCCCAGATAGTTATTGTGTCAGCTTTGGAAGCCATATTAGACCGGAAGCTTCCGTGCTGCTACTTTCTCCTGTGTGGGAAAGTTGGAGGTGGGGGGGGATTTAGTATAGGGGTTGTCGTTAGACATAATCGCATCCTTCCTGTCGGTCAAGATCAGGCCGATCCTGCATCTGGAGGAGGAGAGGTCAGAGTGCTGTCTCGAGATGGGACGGATGGCGATTGGAGCATGTGATGGACTGATGGGTGCAGGGGATGGTTTGGGGGGTTTGGATTTACTGAGAGAAAACCCAAACCTCTCAGATTTGGGTTTTCCCAGATGTGCCAGTTTACCTATCCTAGTAAATAGAACTTTGAAAGATGGTTGCTTTGGAGTTTTTACTTGGAGTTGGGGTCCCCCCCCCCGGAACACTGACATATCGGGCAAGAGCCAGCCACACAGTGGGACGGTCAGGAAGAAGAGTCAGATGTTTCCCCGGCTTCTTCCGACGGAGCCAACTCGTTCTCCGGAAACTTCTTCCTGCAAAGAGTTTGCTTCTGGCCCTGGGAAGCTACTTGAGATGGACAACCTGCCCCGCGGTGACCCACTTGCTCCTTCGCTCGCATAATCAGCGGGCGGAGAACTGCCCCCCCACCTCCCTCTGGCTCTTTTCATTTTGTACTTGAAAGACCCGGGCGCTTTTAATTACAAGCCCCGGGAAGTGGCATGTATACCCTGTGGCACCGAGGAAAAACAGCCGTGGACCGCTTGATCTTCTATCTCTCCCCCCCCACAACCTCTCAGCAGCCAGAGAGGTAATTATTTTAACCGTAATTAGAAAGACGGCTGTCCCACATCCAGGCCTGGTGGATGGAGCATCGCTTTCCAGGGGGAGGCAAACGGCCTAGGACGACCGAGGGCAGGAGGGGGAGAGGATTGGCCCCAGGGCAATTTGGATGGAGCTGTCAAGAGGGTCAACCTGGTGGCCTTGTTCGACACCTGCCGCTCAAATCGCCTGGGTTTGAAGGCACAGAGTCAAGATGGCGTGACGTGTCAGTACCGCATTATCAAACCCCCTTAGTAAGGCCACACCTGGAACCAGGGTTGAAATCAGAACCGGTTTACTATCGGTTCGCTGGTTGCGCCTGTGCGCTGTGCGCGCACATGCGCACCACACACCAAATGTGAGGTGTGCGAACGCAGTGCACACCAAAAGGACGGCCTCTGGTGGCTCAACAGCAGTCTGTTATTAACAGCAGCTGCTTGCAATTATTGGAAGTTCAAGTCCCACCAGGCCCAAGGTTGACTCAGCCTTCCATCCTTTATAAGGTAGGTAAAATGAGGACCCAGATTGTTGGGGGCAATAAAAGTTGACTTTGTATATAATATACAAATGGATGAAGACTATTGCTTGACACAGTGTAAGTCGCCCTGAGTCTTCGGAGAAGGGCGGGATATAAATGCAAAAAAAAAAAGGAGGCGAGGAGTGGGTGGGTAATCAGCTGTGGCGCGTGCTTTTTGTTTTTACTTTTAAAAGCAATTTTTTTACAATCTATTCAGCTGTGTAGGTTGTAAAAAATGCTTTTAAAAGTAAAAAAAAAAGTGACTGATGATCAGGCAGCTCAGCTGTGATCGTCAGAGCCTTTTTTAAAAAACCTTTAAATGCTTTTAAAAGTAAAATAAAAAAATATGAATAGCATAGAATAATATGAATAGAATAGAAAATAGAATAGAATAGAAAATAGAATAATAGAATATGAATAGAATAGAAATTAGAAGAATAAAATAGAATATAAATAGCATAGAATATGAATAGAATAAAAAATAGAACAGAATAATTTGAATAGAATAGAAAAATTTGAATAGAATAGAATAGTTTGAATAGAATAATTTGAATAGAAAAGAATAGAAAATAGAATAAAACATGAATAGAATAGAATAGAATAGAATAGAATAAAATAATATGAATAGAATAGAAAATAGAATAGAATAGAATAATATGAATAGAATAGAATAGAATAGAATAAAAGCTGGAAGGGACCTTGGAGGTCTTCTAGTCCAGCCCCCTCGTCAAGCAGGAGAACCTATACCATCTCAGATAAGTGATTATCTAGTCTCTTCTTAAAAACCTCCAGTGATGGAGCGTCCACAATTTCTGGTGGCCAGCTGTTCCATTGGTTCATTGTCTTCACTGTTAGGAAGTTTCTCCTTAATCCCAGGTTGCTTCTCTCTTTGATTAGTTTGCGTCCATTACTTCTTGTCCTCCTCCCTTCTGGTGCTTTGGAAAATAATGTGACACACACACACACACACCCCCTTTCCTGTCTTTTCTCTTTCCTCTAGAGACAATCTGGATTGTGCACCAGCTATCCTGGCAGATCCTGGTTTTCCCAACAGGCTAGGCCTATTGGGTATAGGATCCTGAAAAGAATACCCCTGCATTTATGGAGAGCAGCTGGTGGACTTGCAAAGAAGCAGCCATCTCAACCCCCTTTGGCCTTGCCAAGTTTAAACTGGTTCTGCTTTTTGGTTTGTTTGTGCTGGGCACAGAGAAGAAGCAAACAGCCAACTCCCACGCATGCCCTCCTCCTCCTCCTCCTCCTCCTCCTCCTCCTCCTCCTCGCGTTCCCTTTTCACCTGCTACATTTCGCAAGGGATTAAGATCAAGCCAAGCGGGCTCTTTGAAACTTCCTTAAAAGACATTCCTGCCTTGAAATGATCCAAAAAATGTAATGAGATTATGTTAGATATCAAAACTCCCCAGACCGTAGCTGATGACCAGCCACGCTAGGCAACACACCTGGGAAAGGAACCCAAGTCAGGAAGCCACACACACACACACACACACACACACACACACACACCCGTACCCTCTCCTCCTCTCCCGGGCATCTTCGAAACCCTCCTGCTTCCAACGGCCCGCCCCAGCCGACAATTTGCACCCAGCTTTGAAAATCCAACAGGAAATTATTATTTTTCCTGGCGTGACATTGAAAGCTTCTCTTTGCTTCCCTTCCCCTCCCTATCGAGGCTTCAGTAGTAGGCAGGAGGTCTGTGCTTTGGCCAGCATCTTACCTTCTCGGAGTAATGTTCGGTTGGCAGAGGTGGGTAATCGCACTGTTCGATCTTCTGGCAGAGGGAGAAAAGGTTCATTTTATCGCCGTAGAAAGGGCTCTGAAGGGCTGCCATCTGGAACGAAAGGAGTTTGAAGCAGGGGGTGAAATCCAGCAGGTTCCGACAGGTTCTGGAGAACCGGTCGCGGAAATTTTGAGTAGTTTGGAGAACCGGCAAATGCCACCTCTGGCTTTTTACAGTATCCTTCCCCCAGGAGTGGGGTGGGAATGAGGAGTTTGCAGTATCCACCCTGGAGTGCGGTGGGAATGGGAAGTTTGCAAAAGTGGGGTGGGAATGGAGATTTTGCAGTATCCTTGCCCCAGGAGTGGGGTGGGAATGGGGAGTTTGCAATATCCTTCCCCTGGAGTGGGATGGGAATGGGGAGTTTGCAGTATCCTCCCCCGGAGTGGGGTGGGAATGGAGATTTTCAAGTATCCTTCCCCCTGGAGTGGGCTGGAAATGGGTAGTTTGCAATATCCTTCCCCCGGAGTGGGGTGGGAATGAGGAGTTTGCAGTATCCTTCCCCCTGGAGTGGGGTGGGAATGGGGATTTTGCAGTATTCCCCCTGGAGTGGGGTGGGAATGGGGATTTTGCAATATCCTTCCCCCTGGATTGGGTGGGAATGGAGATTTTGAAGTATCCTTCTCCTGGAGTGAGGTGGGAATAGGAATTTTGCAATATCCTTCCCATGCCACGCCCATCAAGCCACGCCCACAGAACTGGTAGTATAAAAATTTGACTTTCACCACTGGTTTGAAGGGTGAGGGAGGCAGAAGAGGTCTCAGGAAGACTGGCAGAATAAAATTAGATAAATGGCAGAAACTATGGGATAGAAATATTAAATTGACTATGTCAAGTGCATATAAAGAAAATTTGTATAAAATGTTTTATAGATGGCATTTCGCACCGGCAAGACTGGCCAAAATGTATAAAGATAGATTATACATTATACCCTAACCCTAAATCTTGGAAGTGTAATCAATTATCTGGTTCATACTATCACATGTGGTAAAAAATATTGGATGAAAATACACACTTGGTTGGGGAAAAAAATGACAAAACAACACATAAGACTTGAAACCAGAGATATTTTTGTTGGGCATTATACCGGAAAAATACGATGAAAAGTCTATATATCTGATTTTGCATATACTAAGCGCAAGTAGAATTGTATTTGAACAGCAATGGGAAAATGATGAGATCCCGTCAGAGGGGAATGTAATTAAATAAATATTAGCATGCGCAGAAATGAATAGATTAACACTCGCTATTAAGGATAAAGAAGAAACTGAATATTTTTTGATATGGGATGTTTTTTTATCAATGGCTACACAACAGAAACAGAAGTTAGAAAGGAGGAGATATAAGAAGAGGAAATGTTAAATGTGGAGAGTTGTTAAAGAAGATGATCTTAAGTATTATTGTTATTACATTAAAGGTGAAGGTTCCCCTCGCACATAAGTGCTAGTCGTTCCCGACTCTAGAGGGCGGTGCTCATCTCCGTTTCAAAGCCAAAGAGCCAGCGCTGTCTGAAGACGTCTCCATGGTCATGTGGCCGGCATGACTCAACGCCAAAGGCGCACGGAACGTTGTTCACTTCCCACCAAAGGTGGTCCCTATTTTTTCTACTTGCATTTTTTATGTGCTTTCGAACTGCTAGGTTGGCAGAAGCTGGGACAAGTAACAGGAGCTCATCCTGTTACACGGCAGCATCAGGGATTCGAACTGCTGAACTGTCGACCTTTCGATCGATAAGCTCAGTGTCTTAGCCTCTTGAGCCACCGCGTCCCTGTTATTATATTACTATAATATGTGGATTGTGATTGTTTAAAAATAATAGTACCCAGATCACACGCTGGCTGAGAGAAATTGAACATTATATAAATAAAACAAACAAAATATGGAATCCATTCCAGCCAGACTTCAAAATGCAGAGGTTTTGTTAGCCAAATGTCCGGACCAAAATGGTCTCTTGATCCGGGCACAAACAAACAAGTGCCAAGATCGAGAGACAGTTTGAACGGACATTGGGCTTACAAAATCTCTACATTTTGAAGTCTGGCTGGAATGGGTCCTCTTGCTGGGATCTGCTCTGACCTAGGCTTCCTGATACAGTAAAAGCACACAATGAGTCCCAAAAATTAGCCTTGCAAGGCCACACGGAGCACAGAGCCAAAACAGAGCTGCAGAATTTAAACCAACCAGAACGAACAAAGTTGCTTCCTGCAAAGGCTCACATGCCTTTGTTCCTCCTTTATGTCTTATGGGAGGGGTGAATCATCTCCAAGCCTTGCTCCTGAGTCGTCCCTTTCATTTTAACTGTTCTTGCCTTCTGGCAGCTCTGCGCATGCGTGCATTGGGAACAGGCTCCCCCTGTTCCTCTGCCTCACTGAGGTCCAACTCTGGAGGCTCTGGAGTCCACACATAACTCCCAGATGGCTCTGGGTCCATCTCTGCCTCTGACGCAGAGCCCTCGTCCGAGCCTTCCCCAGACTCCAGGACTGGCCCATGTTCCTCCCCAGCCTCCTCACTGTCCGACTCTGCTGCCAGCTCCGCAGGCTGCTGGCGGACCACCACAGGATCTACATTAGGACCCTTTTCAGCCCAACCAACGTTGCTGCTGCCCCTTGGACACAAAAATCAAGAGATTGAAGCAGGAAAATGCACTCAACGTTACGACCGTAATGGAGTCCACAATTTCTTATCATTAAGTGAGGCATTTATTAAGCGAGTTTTCCCTTTTACATGAATCGCTGCAGATGGTAAGGTAGTAACCTGGTTGTTAAATGAATCTGGTGTCCCCTGGTTTGTCAGAAAGTCGTAAAAGAGGATCACATCACATGACCCTGGGACACGGTAGCGATCATAGGATGATTAAGGGCCTGGAGGCTTAAACATATGAAGAACAGTTGCAGGAATTGGATATATCTAGTCTGATGAAAAGAAGGACTAGGGGAGACAGGATAACAGTCTTCAAATATCTCAGGGGCTGCCCCAAAGAAGAAGCAGTCAAGCTATTCTCCAAAGGAGCTGAAGGCAGGACAAGAAGCAATGGGTGAAAACTAATCAAGGACAGAAACAACTTAGAACTAAGGAGAAATTTCCTAACAGTCAGAACAATTCATCAGTGGAACAACCTGCCTGCAGAAGTTGTAAATGCTGGAAGTTTTTAAGAAGAGATTAGATAACCATTTGTCTGAAGTGTTGTAGGGTTTCCTGCCTAAGCAGGAGGTGGGACTAGATGAACTCCAAGGTCCCTCCCAACTCTTGGAATTTTGCATTCTATGCTATGCTATGCTATGCTATTCTCTATTTTCTGTTCTGTTCTCTTCTGCATTCTTTTCTATTTCTTTTCTATTCTGTATGAACCACTTGCCAAGCCTCTGAATTTTGATCACGTGACCATGGGGATGAGGACAAGACCTTTGCATTCATGGAGAGCAGCTGGTGGACAATCAAGACAGCAGCCATCTCAACCGCTGGTCTTGTCAAGTTGCCCAGACAAAGTGTCAGGCCTGGAGGCCATCTTTTATATGGGACCCTCAGGCCTGCCACATTTACTACTGTGAGGAAACTGAGAGGGGGATTGTATGGAGCAGGGGTGATACACAGTCATAATAACATTCCTTTCTCAGGGAGTCAAGGCCGTCTTGCCCTGCACCTGGAGGGCTGGGACTGGGAGGCATCTCCAGTTGGGACGGTGCATTGATTGGACTATGTGATGGACATGTGGGTGCTGGGGGAAGGGACTTGGACTTTCCTTTGGGTGGGGAAAAACCTGGAAGCTTTCAGATTCGGGTTTTCCCAGATGTGCCAATATGACATCTTCTAATAAAATGGAACTTTGAGGGACTTCAAGCCTCAGAGTCTTCTTTCGTTTGGGGGTGTTACTTGGAACCCGGACGCTTGCCGGCTTAAGGACCTCCAAACCTGGATCCTTCAAGAAAAAAACCTAGGTAGCATCCAGTTGTCTTCTAAACATGAGCTGGTCAAGATGCCCAACAGAACTTTTGACACCGCTCTCTTGATTTTGCCTTCTAGACCAGCGTACTCCAACTGTTTTGGGCACCAGGGACCAGTTCTGTGGACAGAGGTTTTTTTCCGTGGACCGGAGGGGACATGGTTTCGTGTGCTGCAAGAATCCAAAGGATGGGACTTCGCTTGTTTGCATGGGCCTTTTTCTGGCATACCATGGCCCCCGTGCTGGTCCACATACCAAGGGTTGGGGGCTCTTTTTCTAGACAAACATCTCAAGCTCTACCAAGAGACTACTGCCTGGGACCTGGGTGAGGTAAAGGTAAAAGTTCCCCTGCACATGTGTGCTAGTTGTCCCTGACTCTAGGGGGCAGTGCTCATCTCCGTTTCAAAGCCAAAGAAAGCCAGCGCTGTGCGAAGACGTCTCCGTGGTCATGTGGCCAGCATGACTCAATGCCAAAGGCGCACGGAACGCTGTTCCCGTCCCACCAAAGGTGGTCCCTATTTTTCTACTTGCATTTTTTACCTGCTTTCGAACTGCTAGGTTGGCAGAAGCTGGGACAAGTCACGGGAGCTCACCCCGTTACGCGGCGCTAGGGATTCGAACCGCAGAACTGCCGACCTTCTGATCGACAAGCTCAGTGGCTAAGAGCTCCCCTGGCTAGACACCCTCCCCAAGCCACATTCTTGATCTGAAATTTGAGAGAGGACCATCAGAGAAATCCTGCCAGATTCTTTCACCCCCCAAGCTACTCTCTGCCGGCAAATGGGATCGTCTGGTTAAGAATCGTGAAAGCTGTCGATGCTCCCAGCTATTTTTTTTCTCTTTCTTTCGTTTTTTTTTTCCCTTTGGAGAAAGGGGAGAGAGAGAGAGAGAGAGAGAGAGAGAGAGAGAGAGAGAGAGAGAGAGAGAGAGAGAACACTAACTTTGATCTCCTGCAAGTTATCTGGATGACACGTCTCCAAGAGAAGTGGGGGGGGGGAGCTACACACACACACCATTTTGATCAGATACATCAACGCGGGGCCCCGCAAAATGTCAAGATAAGGTGGCATAATTTGAAATCGTGCACAGTACACACCCTCCAGGTTGAAATAATAATAATAATAAGGAAGTGAATTCCGACTGGCACGCCTGCCTCCCAGCGATCTGCAGATAAAAAAAAAATATCTCTCCCAGTTTATCGGTTTCGCATAGCAGGGAGGGGAAGAGAATGAGAAAAACAGGACAAGGAAAATAACTTTCTCCCTGCCAGAAATGACGCTTCTTGTCGTCTTTAAAAAGCCAGACTACAGTTTCAAGGATGAGAAGACAACATTGGGGGCTGAAATCCATATGGGCTTCACATACTCCAACAACCGGTTCTCCCGAACCGGTCTGAGCCGGTTGAATCCCACCACTGGGACCGAACTTTGAAGAACTGGATGTGCAGATAATCCTGGACTTACAGGAGTTTGTTTAGTGACCGTTCAAAGTTACGTCGTCACTGGAAAAAGGGTCTTACGATCACGTTTCACACTTACGACCGGGGCAGCATTCCCCATGGTCACGTGATCAAAATGAAGACGCCTGGGAACTGACTCCGGTTGATGTCAGTTGCAGCATCCTGGGGTCACGTGATCCCCTTTTTATGACAAGCAAAGTCCATGGGGAAGCCAGATTCACTTAATGACCATGTTACTAATGGAACAAAGGCGGTAATTCGCTTAACGAACATGGAGGGAGAAGTCGTAACACGGGGCAAAACCCACTTGACAAATTTCTGGCTGTAATGAAATTCACTTAATCGTCTTGCTTAGGGACAGAAAATTTGGCCTCAACTGTGGACATA
The DNA here is from genome assembly GCF_028640845.1 of Ahaetulla prasina. Lineage (NCBI taxonomy): Eukaryota > Metazoa > Chordata > Lepidosauria > Squamata > Colubridae > Ahaetulla > Ahaetulla prasina. The sequence goes on along the minus strand of NC_080554.1, from coordinate 11,937,866 downwards.
AGTCCAGGACCATCCTCTACTGCTGATGAATATTGCAAAAACGCTTCCTTGAGGAAGCCTGCTAGGGTAAGGTCCTGGAGAGAGGGACCTTAGAGTCCTAGTGGACGATCCCTTAAACAAGAGCCAGCCATGTGCAGCCACAGCCAAAAAATACCAATACATTCCTGGATTGTATAAACAGAGGCACAGAATCAACATCACATCGCATGAAGTATTACTACCCTTAGTAAGGCCACACCTGGAATTCTGCAACCAATTTTGGTTACCATACTACGAAAAAGACTTTGAGACTTTGGAAAAAGTGCAGAGAAGAGCAACTAAGAGGATCAAAGGCCCGGAGACTAAATCATATGAAGAACGGTTGCAGGAACTTGGTCTGTCTAGTTTAATGAAAAGAAGGATTAGGGGAGACATGATAGTGGGGTTCCAGTATCTCAGGGGCTGCTACAAAGAAGAAGGGGTCAATTTATTCTCCAAAGCACCAGAAGGCAGGACAAGAAACAATGGATGGAAACTAATTAAGGAGAGAAGCAATCTGGAACTTAAGGAGAAACTTCCTAACAATGAGAACAATTAACCAGTGCCCTTCAGAGGTTGTGTGTGCTCCATCACTGGATATTTTTAAGACGACACTAAGCAGTCACTTATCTGAAATGATTAGATTAGAATCAGAATAGAGCTGGAAGGGACCTTGGAGGTCGTCTAGTCCAGCCTCCTGCTCAAGCAGGAGATCCTAGACCCTTTCAGACAGGTGGTTGTCCAATCTCTTCTTAAAAACCTTCAGTGATGGGGCACCTACGACTTCTGGTGGGAAGCTGTTCCACTGGTTCATTGTCCTCCCTGTTAGGAAGTTTCTCCTTAATTCCAGGTTGCTTTTCTGCTTGATTAATTTCCATCCATTGTTTCTTGTCCTGCCTTCTGGCGCTTTGGAGAATAATTTGACCCCCTTTCTTCTTTGTGGCCGCCTCTGTCACAATGGTGTAAATTCTCCTGCTTGAGCAGATTAGAAGACCTCTAAGGTCCCTTCCAGTTCATTCTATTCTATTCAGGTGGAGTTCACAGCAGCAAGGCCCTTTTAAGAGGATGCTGTAGGCCTGGAGCACCAGCCAAGGAGTTCATTCCAAATGCTATGTGATTGCTAAGCCGACATTGACCAACGTGAAGGCCGGTTCAGCAAGGAGAAGTTCCAGAAGAAATAGGACATCATTCCTGGGGCCCAGACGCATCTGATGGAGAGATAACCCCTGGCCACATTAGGAGAAACCTACAACGGGTTTTGGTTGGGTTTGGCAAAGAAAACTTCAGCGCTGGACCCGATGAGTAGAAGACCGGGAAAGTCACGTTGCGACTGTCTTCCCTTAATCCCAACAGTCGTATCGCATCGATTTTGTGCTATTGACTTCTCTGCTCCAATCCTTCTCGGCTGCTCGCTTTAGCCCGCGTGACGCTTTGGTGTATCGTCAACAAATTAATCAGCACCTATTGAACCACTGGATGACCGGGCCTGAAAATTGCACAACGGCAAGCACAACTGCCTTGTTAAACAAGCGTTCATTACACCCGAGACTTCTGTCTACAATCAAGTATCGCTTTTACCAACCGAGTCTCTCCTGGGAATGTCCCTTTCTCAAAAGCCAGCATGAAAAGGTCTGGGTTTGTTTTGGGGTTTTTTTCTTGGACAGATCTGTCATCCTTTGCCCAAATTCCATGCGCCGGCAGAGGGGAAAAAAAAAGGCAAGCATAATTTGGGGTCAAAGAGTCATTTCTCCACAATTTAAGATCCATCACAAAAATCTGCTGAAGAACAAACAGGAATGAATGTGTGTACAATACTGGCCAAAATTGTGGAAAACTTTTGGGGAAAGTGTATTTTTGAGGTTTGATGGCTGATAACACCATTTCTTTTTTTGGAGTTTCAAGACAATCCTATTCCACTGCTAGAATGGCCTTCACCCAATTGAATAGACCCGTTCCAGTCCGGCTTCCGACCCGGATACAGCATGGAGACAGCTTTGGTCGCATTGGTGGATGATCTCTGGAGGGCTCAGGACAGGGGTTATTCCTCTGCCCTGGTCCTATTAGACCTCTCAGCGGCGTTCGATACCATCGACCATGGTATCTTGCTGCGCCGGTTGGGGGGATTGGGAGTGGGAGGCACCGTATATCGGTGGTTCTCCTCCTATCTCTCCGACCGGTCGCAGACGGTGTTGACAGGGGGGCAGAGGTCGACCGCGAGGGGCCTCACTTGTGGGGTCCCTCAGGGGTCGATTCTCTCGCCCCTTCTGTTCAACATCTACATGAAGCCGTTGGGTGAGATCATCAGGGTTTCGGGATGAGATACCAGCAGTACGCTGATGACACCCAGCTGTACTTTTCCACCCCGGACCACCCCAATGAAGTTGTTGAAGTGCTGTCCCGGTGCTTGGAAGCCATACGGGTCTGGATGGGGAGAAACAGGCTCAAGCTTAATCCCTCCAAGACGGAGTGGCTGTGGATGCCGGCACCCCGATTCAGTCAGCTGCAGCCGCGGCTGGCTGTTGGAGGCGAGTTATTGGCCCCAAAGGATAGGGTGCGCAACTTAGGTGTCCTCCTGGATGATCGGCTGTCGTTTGAAGATCATTTGACGGCCGTCTCCAGGGGGGCCTTCCACCAGGTCCGCCTGGTCCGGCAGTTGCGCCCCTTCCTTGATCGGGATGCCTTATGCACGGTCACTCATGCGCTCGTTACCTCTCGCTTGGATTACTGTAATGCTCTCTACATGGGGCTCCCCTTGAAATGCGCTCGGAGGCTTCAGTTAGTCCAGAATGCAGCTGCACGGGTTATAGAGGGAGCTACACGTAGCTCCCATGTAACACCGATCCTGCGCAGGCTGCACTGGCTGCCTGTGGCTTTCCGAGTGCACTTTAAGGTGTTGGTTATGACCTTTAAAGCGCTCCATGGCTTAGGACCTGGGTACTTACGGGACCGCCTGCTGCTACCACACGCCTCCCACCGACCCGTACGCTCCCATAGAGAGGGACTTCTCAGGGTGCCGTCCGCCAAACAATGCCGGCTGGCGGCCCCAGGAAGGGCCTTCTGTGGGGCGCCACACTCTGGAATGACCTTCCCGCGGGTCTACGTCAACTACCTGACCTTCGGACATTTCGTCGCGAACTAAAAACACATCTCTTTATCCGCGCGGGGCTGGCTTAAATTAGTTTTAAGGGGAAATTTTATTAATTTTAAATGGGGTTTTTTTAGTATGGAAATTCTTAATCTCAGGCTAATTTAAATAAGTTTTTTAAATGGTATTTTAATCTGTATATTGTATTGTTTTATTTTTGCCTGTACACCGCCCTGAGTCCTTCGGGAGAAGGGCGGTATAAAAATCAAATAAATAAATAAATAAATAAATAAAATCTATGGATGAAAATTTTTTGAAACTCTTCTATCTTAGTCAGAAGCGACCCAGCAATAAAACCCAGTTAATAGAAGCCATAATTCAATCTTGGGTTCACATTATAACAGCTGCAGAACTAAAACACTTGGTTCACTCCATGGGAAGACATTGTAAGGCCATCATTCATGCTAAAGGTTACCCAACTAAGTATTCACTGATATGGGGATAATTTTTGCATATCTCGTTTTTTCTATGGGGATCATTTTTGTATATCTCATTTTTTCTATGTTTTTCACTTTTCTTCTTTATCCTGTGACTGCTAGTCTAATAGTAAATCCTTCCTAAAAGTTATTGCAATGACGTTCTTTATTCAATTATCTTTACATTGATATAGAATTTTATGGTACTACTCCAAAAAAAAAAAAAAAGTGGTGTTATTAGCTAGTTTTAGAAAATACAACTTTTCCCAAAAGGTTTCCACAATTTTGGCTACTACTGTATGCTTGCAGAAATCTCTGCTCAGATTCGAAGAGCCTCACCAAGCTGCAATCTTTCAATTAAATCCTAATGTGGTTTAAATTCTACTTTTTTCAAGGTGGCTTATTCGGGGCTAAGCCCTTCCTTTAAAAAAATAAAAATAAAAATGAAATAAAGGTAGTCCTTCACTTACAATTCATTTAGTGACCGTTTGAAGTTACAAACGCCACTGAAAACAAATGACTTACGGCCGTTTTTCACTCTTACGGCCAGTTGCGGTATTCTCATGATCAAAATTTAGATGCTTGGCCACTGACTCGTATTTATGACGGATGCAGCGTCACGATAGCCCTTCTGACAAGACAAGCCACTGGGGAAGCCCGATTCACTTAACAACCAGGTTACTAAGTTACGAACCGCCGGATTCACTTAACAACTGTAGCAAGAAAGGTTGGAGAATGAAGCCAAATTCACTTAAGAAACTTAGCTCACTTAGCAACATAAATGTTGGGCTTCGTCGTATGTCAAGGACTACCCGTGTGTACGGATATCGTGTGAAATGTCAACACAATCCTGACATGGGGGTGATGAATGTGCTAAGGGGCCCCTTTGCTGGCTGCTAGTCATTCCCGACTCTAAGGGGCGGTGCTCATCTATGTTTCAAAGCCGAAGAGCCAGCGCTGTCCGAAGACGTCTCCGTGGTCATGTGGCCGGCATGACTCAACATGCACGGAACGCTGTTACCTTCCCACCAAAGATGGTCCCTATTTTTCTACTTGCATTTTTTAAGTGCTTTCGAACTGCTAGGTTGGCAGAAGCTGGGACAAGTCACGGGAGCTCATCCTGTTACATGGCAGCACTCGGGATTCGAACTGCTGAACTGCCGACCTTTTGATCGACAAGCTCAGCATCTTACCCACTAAGCCTTGGGAAATGGCCTAAGATCAAACCAAAAAATAGGCCATTATTCGGGCCATCTTTTGGGCCAAAAACGACCTGAAAAACTGCCTGAAAATGGCCTGAAAAACAGCCTGAAAAACAGGCATATACACACCGCCCAGCTGGTCTTTGGGTTTCCAGTGTCCTGGTACACGCAAATGGACACACGTTCCTGTTTGGCCACTTGGTGCTGAAAAGGTTCACCATCACTGTTATATGTTATTTAATTAGGACTTTTGTAGTATTTTTATTGCTTTAAAAATGTTTTTTTTTAGTGTTTTTAATTATATATATTTGAACCGTTAAGCCACCTTGTTCTGTCCTCCCTCACCTCCGTCCGAATGATGGCTTAATTAGCCGGTACTATCAGCTCTGGCAGCAGAATAGCCAGCGTCTGCCAAGAGCCTCCGTTATCTTCCACGACACTGGTGAGTCACCCAGAAACAAACTTCAGCTCTTAATCAGTGGATTTGCCTGTTACAAAGAGACACAGCAGCTCTTGCTGCCTTTTATATCCTGTGGGGTGTGGCTCCATGACTCAGCACTTCCTAGGCCTGCCCCACCCCTGCTTCTGTTGTTCCCTCCTCTCCTGCCTACGAAACCTAGGGTCCAGCCAGGCCTGATTGCCATCAGCTGAGTCTGGAGGCGTGGCCTGGGGGGGAAGAGTCGGGGGACAGAGGCCTCGTTATCTCTTCCACCTGGCCTGTCTCTGGCTCCTGGAGCTGAGCCAGGGAAGCCGGTGCTCCAGAGGTAAGTCCTGACGGCCCTTCCCCCTCACTTTCCAAGTCACTTTCTGGCAGCAGGCCCGGCTTCAAGTCACTTTCTGGCAGGAGGGCCAAATCGGGGGGGCGCAGGCATAACACACCTAGAGTTATTGACTAACATAAAGGCTGTAGGAATTGAATGGATGAATGAAGCCAGTGATAAACTTAAAGCTGTGGGGAGGAATATTATTGCTTTTCTACCTGCTAAAAATTCAAATCAGTTGTAAAAACGCCCAGCGCTGGATGTTAAAAACAGTCGGGAAACTTACATACGATCTGGTTGAATTGCTAACTGCTCGTGTATATTTAACCTGAACGTTCCAAATGTTTTTAGTGCTTTTAATTGCTTTAAAACATTTAAAATACTTTTACTGTTTGTTAATTGTAACATTTATTTATATATGTATGTATGTATGTATGTATTTTCCCCTGTATTGAATTGTAAACTGCACAAGGGATATTTTTAATCGTAATATATTTCTTTCTGTATCGAATTGTAAGGAGCACTGAGGGTATTTGACTCAAGATAGATGGGAAATTAATGACCACTGAAAAAAAAGGTTGTAAAATTGGACCGGCCCTACAAGCGACCTCATTTTACAACCGTCATAATTTACGACCATGGTAGGGAGGATACTTCACGGTTGTAAGTTGAGTGCTGCGGTTTATATCTCTGGTTCCATATTATAGAAAAGCAGTAACAGGTGCTTACCTCGTACAGTAAACAGCCCAAAGACCAGATATCTGATTTAAAATTATAGCCGTTTTCATGTATTCTTTCCGGAGACATATAATATGGTGTTCCCACTGTAACAGACAAGTCGAGACAAGGAAATTAGAATCTGCAAAGTTTGGCTTTACTGGGGCGACGTAATGCTGCATGCCCACGACGTCGCCCCCAAAGTGCACGACATCGCCTGTTCTTTCTAGGGAAAGCCTGACGTTTTTGACTTTTGCCTGGCAACCATGCCAACTAGGGGATAAGAAAAGACTTAAGGCAGTGACGGTAAACCTCTTTGGCACAGAGTGCCGAAAAGATTGCGCAGAAATGTCGCACGCACGCTTGCTCGCTGGGGGCCCGCACTCCGGTAAAGCCGAACTTCCAGGTTCTAGCGCGTATGTGCGCCCGATGATCAGCTGGTTGGCGCACATGGGTACACCGGTTTTCGGCACTGCCGTGTGCGCGAAGAACGGCTGATCGTCGCCCGTGCATGCGTGCCAGAAACCTGGAAGACAAACATGTAAGGCCGTGCGTGCCAGGTGACATGGCTTCGCGTGCCACTTTGGGCACTATGTGCCATAGGTTTGCCATCACGGGATTAGGGCGACATAATTCTGCATTCCAGTGACATTGCCCCCAAAGTGCACAACATCCTGTGTTCGTTCTAGGGAAAGCCTGACTTTTCAGCCTGGCACCGAGCCAGCTAGGGGCCAAGGAAAGACCAGGGCGACGTAATGCTGCATTTCAACGACGTCGCTCCCAAAGTGCACGACATTGTCTGTTCTTTCTAGGGAAAACCTGACTTTTTTGTTTTTGCCTTTTGGCCTGGCACACAGCCAGCTTGTGTTTAGAAAAAGATGGGGGGTGGGGGAGGGGGGGGCTAGGGATGATGTAATGCTGCATTCCAATGACGTCGCCCCCAAAGTGCACGACATTGTCTGTTCTAAATTTTCTTTTGGCCTGGTGATCAAAACCGGATCAATCAGAACATCTGTAGAGGCTCACTTCTCACATATCACTTGTCTGAGATGGTCTAGGTTCTCCTGCTTGAGCAGGGGGCTGGACTAGAAGACCTCCAAGGTCCCTTCAAGCTCGACTCTATTCTATTCTAACCTGGAATTAAGGAGAAACTTCCTAACAGCGAGGGCAATTAACCAGTGGAACCGCTTGCCTCCAGAAATCATGGGCGCTCCATCACTGGAGGATTTTTAGATGAGACTGGATCGTCACTTGTCTGAGATTGCATAGGTTCTCCTGCTTGAGCAGGGGGCTGGACTAGAAGATCTCCAAGGTCCCTTCCAGCTCTATTCTATTCGAACGATTCTAATGGCTCCGAGCTCTAGAGTTGACAAGGCTTTCGAAGTTTCTCCTGCCAGCTGTTGGCTGGAGCCGGGTCTCACCCTTGAATAAAGGCGGGTGGCACACGATGCTCGCAAGCCGTCTGCATAATTTGCCGTGCCATCTCCATCTCGGGTGAAGAACGCGCGGGCAAATCTTCCATTTTTTTTTCTTTCATTACCCCGGCATGTCCTGTCACTTAATTTTTATGTATGCGATCCTTCCTGACAAATTTGATCCGCCGGCAGGTAATGCGTTTGACGTACATCCTCTCCCTTGCTCTAATTACAGCTTCTGTTTCTGACACCAAGGCGTCTGCCCTGCCGGAGCTAGGAGTACACCTGTCAGACAAGTTGTGGCACTGCCTAATGCCCTTTTATGCCGGTTTGATGTTGGCAAATATGAAGGAGGAGGAAGAGGGAAGGATGGATGGAGGGGAGGAAAGTGGCGGGGGGGAGAGAAATAATAAAATTAGGTGCCCTTATTTGCATAAGCTCCATTGCTCAGCGCATGGGTTGCCAAGCCTTCGGTATTTCAAGAGTTCAGGACGGTTGCCGAGGCAACCGGGAAAAATAGAAAGGAGTCAGGATCACGCACAAAAACCGGGCCACGGATGGGCCTCTTGTTTTGCTGGTGACCGAACTGCAAAACATTCCAGATCCAGCAATATTACGCCAGTAGGAAAAGAGATGCGAAAGCCGAGTTGGAATGGCGTATGTGGATTTTTTGGGGAAGGAAAAAAAACAAAAAACGGCGCATTTGAACCGGTTAAACCACCCAGGGATGCCCATCGCCAGAGTCAATCTGGGCACCTTTGTTGTTTCTCGCTTTAGACTTCCTGTAGCTGCTTTCGCCGAGCACCAGAAGAGGGTTAATTTCGACAGGTTTGTCCTCCAAAGCCCCAAACGGGTGTCGATTCATCTCTCTTTTTTGCACTGACCGCAGGGCTTCTGTTTCACCGAGTGCCGAATTTTTCGGCTTCTTTGTGAGGGCTGCCGCGAAAAGGGAACGAAACCAAAGCGTTGTGCACGAAACGGGCATTTGCGTCCGTCGTGGCGAAGAATCTCCTGGCTTATTTGCAGGTGGCTTTACGGAAACCATGACGTGGTTCCGCAGCGACGGGAAGCAGCGGTTATCGCTGCTTTGTTCTGGCCTCCGGACCCTGAATTTCGTAGGAATTCTTTTTCGGGGTAAAAGCTCCCCACCGCATAGCTTGACCTTGACTTAGCTCAGCAAGATCAGATTCGTCATCCTCTTTTTTTTGCTTCCTTGGTAGTTGTGGTCAATTACGTTTGTGCCCCCACCCCACCCTCAAGTGATTCTTGGCAACCCGTCCTGACCTCTACCTGCCACAGGTGAAATGAAAAAGGGTGTCCTTTTAGGGCAGAGGTTTCAAGATTATTTCGAAGTGATTCTCACCCAGCCCTGGGTGAGAGGAAGCTGCGCTGTGACCTGCTTTCCCTTCCTCCTGTTTGGGGTTGCAAACAGGAGGTTGGTGTGTGATTAGCCGATCTCCTGCAGGACAAATTGATGCAGGAGGGTGAAAGCCCATTGGGATTGGTAAAAGGGAGAAGGGAAGGGAAGGGAAGGAAAGAAGAAGGGCCGGGATAGCTCAGGCAATAGAGAAGCCTGTTATTAGAACACAAAGCCTGCAATTACTGCAGGTTCAAGTCCCACCAGGCCCAAGGCCTTCCACCCTTTATAAGGTAGGTAAAATGAGGACCCAGATTGTTGGGGGGGGGCAATAAGTTGACTTTGTAAAAAATATACAAATAGAATGAGACTATTGCCTTACACATTGTAAGCCGCCCTGAGTCTTCGGAGAAGGGCAGGGTATAAATGTAAACAAAAAAGAAAGAAAGAAAGAAGTGAAGGGGAAAAGGAGAAGAGAAGGGAGAAGGGAGAAGAGAAGAAAAGAGAAGTGACAGGAGAAGAAGAGAGTAGAGAAGGAAGAGAGAAGAGGGACGGGAGAAGGAAGAAGGGAGAAGAAAAGAGAAGTGACAGGAGAAGAAGAGAGTAGAGAAGGAAGAGAGAAGAGGGAAGGGAGAAGGAAGAAGGGAAAAGGGAGAAGAGGAGGAGGGAGAAGGAAGAAGGAAGAAGGAAGAAGAAGGAAAAAGGGAGAAGAGAAGGGAGAAAGGAAATGGAAGAGGATGGGATGGGAGATGGGAGAGGAGAAGGAAAAAAGGAAGAGAGAAAGAAGGGAGAAGGGAGAAAGAAGAGAAGGAAGAAGGAAGGGAGAAGAGAAAAGGGAGAAGAGAGAAGGAAGGGAAGTACTAAGTGAGGACTATGCACAATGCAGGCCGAACCAGGTGTTGTTGAGGATGGGGGTCTCCTCTGCTTTACCTAAGGAATGTGCAGCGGTGGTTTTAGAGCTGAAGAAGCGGCCCAGCCCAAGGTCTCCCAACTTCACGACTCCCGTCGCTGTGATGAACACATTGGCTGGTTTGATGTCTGGGAGAGGAGAGGAAAAAAGAGAGAGAGAGAGAGAGAGAGAGAGAGAGAGAAAATCAGAAGTAGAGAAAGAGATTTTTGGATGTGACAGCCTTCCGTTTCTTCTCTAGCGACCGACCTGCCCCCGGGTGCTTTGATCCGCACACACGAGATATGGGGGTGGGGAGGCCTCGCGGCTGATTTAAAACAGAGCCCCTTTTCCAGGCTGTCCTGAAAAGTTTATTTCATTTTATTGATTTATATTAAATTTAGAGGACCCTCGTCTCGCTGCTGAGCCAACGGCTGGCTAAGCCGTTAAAAACTTCCCCGCAGAAACGCAGAACCCGATGGCTTAAAACTCAGCCGTAAAAGAGCGGGAGGCCACCAAGCGTTAAAATGCTCTGAAGACTGCTTTTATCTCCCCCCCCACCCCCCACGGGCCTTTTAACTTTTCCAGAAACCTGAAATCATCCCTGCGCAGGATATTTAAAACCCCCTACTTAATTCCCGATAACGTCAGAAGGACGGTGAAGAGAACCTGGATGAACTTTGCTAGCACTCGTTATCTTCCCGAAATCTTTTTTTTTCCCCTAGGGTCCAAAACCTTCGAAGACCCCTCCAAAGAGAAAGAGGAGATCGTGGCTCCTGCTGCCCCCCCTCATGAGCCCCCCAATGCATGCCAAGGAGGGGGGGGGACTGCTCCTGAGTTTTTGGCCCGACAGCTGGTGGAAATTTATCTCTATACTCATTGTGGTCGTGGTCCGTTCGGACTGGATGCTTTGCAACTGGACGGGAGGAAAGATCCATTTAATCAGCATCGCTGCCCCCTCCCCAACTTGCCTGCCCGTCAGCATTAATTGTTTCCCAAGGCAGCCGCTTCCTAATTTGCGACCGCTATTCCGCAAAAAAAAAAAGCTGCCGAATTTCAGGTTACCTCTATGCATCACCCTGCGGGAATGCATGTGTTCCACCGCACTGCACAACTGCACAAAATATTTCCAAACGGTCCGTTCGGGGATGAGCCGTTTCTGCTTCTTAAAATACTGGGATGGGAGGGAAGTAAAACCAAAAAAAAAAAAAAGGGAAAAAAGACAAATGAAACAAAATGCACACTGGATGAAAGAAACAGCAGCGGTTGTACACTGTGTGTGTGTGTGTGTGTGTGTGAGAGAGAGAGAGAGAGAGAGAGAAACAGAAAGAACAAGAGAGAAACAGAGAAACAGAGAGAGAGATACAGAGAGAGAAAAACAGAAAGAGAAACAGAGAAACACAGAAAAGAGAGAAAGAAAGACAAAAAGAGAGACGGAGAGAAACAGAGAGAGAAACAGAGAAAGAGAGAAACTGAAACAATCACACAGAGAGCAAGAAAAATAGAGAAACACACAGAGAAAAACAGAGAGAGATACAGAGAGATAAATAGAGAAACAGAGAGAGATACAGAGAGAGAAATAGAAACACACAGAGAGAAAGAAAGAGAAACAGAAAGAGAGAGAGAGAGAGAAACACAAATAGAGAGAAACAGAAACAGAGAAAGAGAGAAACAGATATATATACAGATACAGAGAGAAAAACAGATACAGATAGAGAAAGAAAGAGAGATACAGAGAGAGAGAAAGAAACAGAGAAAGAGAAACAGAGAGAAAGAGAAAGAGAGAAACAGATATATGTACAGAGAGAAAAACAGAGATACAGATAGAGAAAGAAAAAGAGAGAGAGATACAGAGAGAGAGAGAGAAAGAGGGAGAGGGGAGGGAGGGAGGGAGAGGGAGTGGGGGAGAGAGATTCCCTCTGGCCAAAGTCCAGGAGCCCACCAGGAAAAGGATTTCGCTCCGTTCCAGATTTTAACCCCTTTTGCCTGTTCAGGCCCCCAGCGCGAGGGGCTCATTAACAGCATTATGGAAACGAAGCTTCAATAGGTTTGACATTCCAGAATGGACACCCATTATAATTAGCCTTCGTCTTGTTAATTACCTTGCCGAACATATTTAATGCCGGGGAAACAACAAATGTCTGCAGAGGCTTTGCCTGAGGAACAAAGGATGTGAGTGCGTTTGTGTGTGCGGGAAGGAACACAAAAACCCGAGACCGGAGATATTCATCGTGGTTATTAACGTCGCCAAGAATCTTCTCTGGCTGTTTGCAAGCAAGCGGGTTGATCCGATTCTAATTCCGCTTTCTCTACCACTCGGAAAGAGGCTTGGTGTGCAAACACGGCGTTAGATCCTGGAGGAGAGGGGCTACAAGGGAACCTTGGATGTTGGGTGTCAAATTAACCACAAAACTCGGTGTGCCTGCCCAGTGCTGACCTTAACTCCAAACAATATCCCCTCCGATTTCTTTTCCAAATGAGAAAAATGGTAATTAAGCAATAGAAACCCAGATATCGCCAAAATAGATGGAAAAGGGGGATTAGGGGGGGATGAGGAAGAGAAGATTATAGATATAAATGTACAACCATGAAATGATGGATTGGGTAAAACAGAAAAGGAATCGAAAAGAAAAGTATATATAATCAGAAGATTGGAGTTGCTCGGATACCAAATAAGGGAAATAATATACAAGAAGGGAGGGAGGGAGGGAGGAAGAAAGGAAGGAAGGAAGGAAGGAAGGAAGGAAGGAAGGAAGGAAGAAAGGAAGAAAGAAAGAGAAAGAAAAAGGAGGTGAAGGAGATAGAAGGAGGGAGAAGGAGAGGAAGACAAGTTAGGGGATAAGAGTAGGAGAGAAGGTGAGAAAGGAGGAAAGAGAAGAGGAGTGGGGGAGAGGAAAGGGAAGTAGGTATGAGGAAGGAGAGGAGGAGGAAGAAGGTAGGAAAGGAGAAGGAGGGAGGGATAAGAGAAGAAGGTGGTTCGTTGTAAAACGAAGGGAAAGAAAGGGTAGAAGAGCAACTCCAGAGGTAATTAAAAAGGTTTTTTTTTGGTGTGCTTTCTTTAGAGAGAATATGCATGATTATCTATGAATAAGAAAATGTACATTTATAATACGTGTATAAGAAAAATAAAAAAAAATAAAAAACTTTTTTTAAAAAAACCACTCTGGTTAATCCAGAATTCTTCTCTTTAAAAAGTGCAGATTTGTCTGGCGTGAATCAAGGCGCTTCCAAGTCACAAGGACATTTCACCAGCACCGAGGATTGCAGACATACTCATGCCCCTCTGCTATTTTCCAGGGATTTTCCTCCCCCTACTCCCAGCCACAACACTGGTACAGCTGTCTGCCCAAACTGGGTTAAAAATGAAGCGGGAAGCTTTGACGTCACCGTTTCCCTTTAAGGTGTGTGGACTTCGACTCCCACAATTCCACAGCCAGCACTTTTAAGCAGTGGTGAAACCCAATTTTTTTTTACTACCGGTTCTGTGGGTGTGGCTTGGTGGGCGTGCCAGGGGAAAGGATACTGCAAAATCCCTATTCCCTCCCCACTCCCGGGGAATGGATACTGCAAAATCCCCATTCCCTCCCCACTCCTGGGGGAAGGGATACTGCAAAATCTCCAATCCCTCCCCACTCCTGGGGGAAGGATACTGCAAAATCCCCATTCTCTCCCCATTCCTGGGGGAAGGATGTTGCAAAATCTCCATTCCCATCCCGTTCTGGGGCCAGCCAGAGGTGGCATTTGCCGATTCTCCGAACTGCTCAAAATTTCCGCTACCGGTTCTCCAGAACCTGCTGGATTTCACCCCTGCTTTTAAGATTTCCCAGCCGCCACTTTTAACATGTGTGGACTTCAACTCTCAGAATTCCTCAACCAGCATTTTTAAGATATGTGGAGTTTTAACTCCCAGAATTTTCCAGCTGGCACTTTTAAGATGTTCCAAGGTTTGAATACAGAATAACAGAGTTGGAAGAGATGGTGTAGGTCAGGGGTCTCCAACCTTGGCAACTTTAAGCCTGACGGACTTCAACTCCCAGAAAGCCCCAGCCAGCAAAGCTGGCTGGGGCATTCTGGGAGTTGAAGTCCTCCAGGCTTAAAGTTGCCAAGATTGGAGACCCCTGGTGTACGTTATCTAGTCCAATCAAGTTGTGACCCAGGTTCCTGGACTCGGACTCCTGGACTCAAATGATTCAGAAAGTGAGAAAAAAGACCTGGCAAGGCCTGCTTCTCCTGGGCCCTCTCCCTCCCTGGCACCCACCCAAAGGGAGGAGGAGGGGCCGGAAAGGCCTGATTCTCCCGGGTCTTCTTCTGACTTGGCAACGCCCCAACAACAATTTTGGCTTGATGCAAGACTGCGCAGACATGACCGGCGCGCGCAGCAGAGGAGGCATTGGGACAAAGTCAAAGAATGATGAGTCACGCAGTGACATCTACAGAGGCTATAAAAGCAGGAGGCGGAACTTCCTGGCTTTTTGTCTTGGACAAAGCAGTGAATTTGCGCGGGCAAAATGTATCAATGGAGGGAAGAATATATTCGTGAGTAACTCCGGCCTTATCTATAATTTCCTCGTTATCTCCAGAGATTTGGCAGGCGCGTGGGTAGACGTGGCCAGAACATTTATTTATGTAAATAAACTAGAAAAGAAAGCCTTTGACTGACTCTTTGTTGGGAGTATTGGGGGAGGGAAACAGAACAAATCCCCCACCCAAGCAGGAGATCCTCTATCCATGATGGCGAACCTAGGGCACACGTGACAGAAGTGATACCCAGAGCCATTTCTCTAGGCACGCCAGCCATCGCCGGTTGCTCTTCCAGATGCTGGTGCGCATATGCTGGTCGTTGCACATGCGGGAGCACCGGAAACCGTAAGAACAGCCCCTGGGCACGTATGTGCGCACCAGGAAGCTGATCTTTCGGTTTCCGGTGTGCATGCGCACCAGAAACTAGAAGACCATTGACCAATGCGCATGCGCAGGCTGGAAACCAGAAGCTCAGCTTCCTGCCCCACGCGTGCATGCCAGTGAACTGCTCTTCCGGTTCCCGGTGTTCCCCCCGCGCTCCTGTTTCGGCAGTTGGTGCCAAAAAGATTCACCAACGCTGCTCTGTACCATTTCTGACAGATGGCGGTTCATGTGTGGACTATAACTCCCAGAATTCCCCAGTGGGTATTTTTATGATGTGGGGAAATGGGACGGAAAGCTGGAACATCAGAACGTTCTTGGATCTACCATTTAGGGCAGGGGTCTCCGACCTTGGCAACTTTAAGACTTGTGGACTTCAACTCCCAGAATTCCTCAGCCAGCTTTGCTTGAAGACTTGTGGACTTCAACTCCCAGAATACCTCAGCCAGCAAAGCTGGCTGAGGAATTCTGGGAGTTGAAATCCACAAGTCTTAAAATTGCCAAGGTTGGAGACCCCTGATTTAGGGGATCCGAGATCATTGAAAGGACCTGCTTTTTCGGACGTGTTCATTTAGTTTTAGCTAAAGCCAGTGTGGTCTATTATATAAGGGGGATCTTGCCAATTTTACCCATTCGCCTAGCATTTTATTTTGAGCTGTTTTCAAAAACAGCCTCCTTCTTTTATGGATGGGGCCAAACCACAGAGCCATCTCCTCTTCATATCTATTTTAACGTTAAGCCGCCACACAATTCTTGGCGGTTTTTATCCATGTCTCTGAGAAGAGCCATCTCAGAGGGAGGTACATGGAAATACACACACACACACACACACACACACACACACACACACACACACACACAAACACACAGTGTTTCCCTGAAAATAAGACCAGGTTTTATTCTCTTTTGGGCTCCAAATTAATCACGAGGGCTTATTTTCGGGAGGGGTGTGTGTCTTATTTTTTCACCATGCACAGG
This sequence comes from Ahaetulla prasina, assembly GCF_028640845.1. Taxonomy (NCBI): domain Eukaryota; kingdom Metazoa; phylum Chordata; class Lepidosauria; order Squamata; family Colubridae; genus Ahaetulla; species Ahaetulla prasina. Next base: position 11,922,069 of record NC_080554.1, on the reverse strand, counting down.
AGGCACACTTCTTCTATTTGCTCACCGTGGGGCAGGGGGATGTGTGGCACACCAGTGTCACCGCTATGAGGTGAGGGTGTGGAGCTTGCACTGGCTTACCGCAGGGTCTCTGCAACCAGGCCACCCATGCCCCAACACCTGCCTCACCACGTGGCCGCATCTCCTACACACCACTGGGCCTCCTGCTCCACTGTGGCCACAAGTAAGCAGAAGAAGTGAGCCAGCTACCGCAGCAAGGCAGGTGTTGGGGTGTGGATGGACTGGCTGCGGGGGGCCCTGAGGTAAGCCAGTGCGGGGCGCATGGGGCGGCTCCAACACCAGCCCGCCTCATTTCATGAGCAACCAGACGGAATGGGTAGGTGGCCGGCTGACTGCGCAGGCTGTTAGGTAGGGTTTATTTTAGGGGGTGGGTAGGGCTTATATTAGAAGGGACGCGGTGGCTCAGTGAATAAGACGCTGAGCTTGTCGATCGAAAGGTCGGCAGTTCAGCAGTTCGAATCCCTAGTGCTGCCGCGTAACGGGGTGAGCTCCCGTTACTTGTCTCAGCTTCTGCCGACCTAGCAGTTCGAAAGCAGGTACAAAATGCAAGTAGAAAACTAGGGACCACCTTTGGTGGGAAGGGAACAGCGTTCCGTGCGTCTTTGGTGTCGAGTCATGCTGACCAGATGACCACGGAGACGTCTTTGGACAGCGCTGGCTCTTCAGCTTTGCAACGGAGATGAGCACGCCCCCTAGAGTTGGGAATGACTAGCACATATGTGCAAGGGGAACCTTTACCTTTACCTTAGGGTTTATATTAGGTGCATGTGTAAAACATACTAGGTCTTATTTTTGGAATAGGTCTTATTTTCAGGGAAACATTATATATATGTATAGGAGCCTTCCAACAAAGACACTTAAAGTTGTTACAACCTACTCCATGACATTGTTGGAAGAGAAGACAGTCTAGGCGTTATTTACTAAAAATTGTGGGTTTGCTCTTGCTGAAGTATCTAGAGGAGGAGGCTCCAGACCACAATTAGCAATCTTCTTAAATGTCATGTCCAAAAAGATTTCCCTGACATTTAACAGTAAAGCCCAGGTTCTCCAGTGAGTAGTATAGTTAGCAACCCCAAGTTACACCAGTTTTATAATGCTCATAAATAAGGAGAGCGACAGAGCCGCAGCTAAACAGGGGCTGGGGTTTGGCAAGTACGTGAATGTGTTTTCCAACTGTTTGCAACTTCTTCTGAATAGTTTGGCTTGGAAGGAAGGAAGGAAGGAAGGAAGGAAGGAAGGAAGGAAGGAAGGAAGGAAGGAAGGAAGGAAGGAAAAATATCCTGGGTGTGAATTAAGAGAAGGCAGAAGGGAGGGAGGGAGGGAGGGAAGGAAGGAAGGAGGGAGGGAGGGAGGGAAGGAGAGAGGGAGGGAAGGAAGGAAGGAAGGAAGGAAGGAAGGAAGGAAGGAAGGAAGGAAGAGAGGGGGGTACGAAAAATATCCTGGGTATGAATTAAGAGAAGGAAGAAGGGAGGGAGGGAGGGAGGGAAGGAAGGAAGGAAGGATGGAAGGAAGGGAGGGAGGGAGGGAGGGAGGTATGAAAAATATCCTGGGTGTGAATTAAGAGGAGGAAGGAAGGAAGGAAGGAAGGAAGGAAGGAAGGAAGGAAGGAAGGAAGGAAGGAAGGTATGAAAAATATCCTGGGTGTGAATTAAGGGAAGGAAGAAGGGAGGGAGGGAAGGAAGGAAGGAGATGGAAATGACAGGGAGGGAGGAGATGGGATCCCAAACCTTCAAGCTGATCTCACCTTAATCATCTGAGAAAGGTCACCAGCATCTGCAAGCTCCAGTACAATGTTGAGTTCGTTGTCTTCGATAAACGAATCCAAATACTTGATTATGTTGGGATGGTTCAATTGCTGTCAAAGGGAGAAGAGAGAAGAGGCTGCCTGAATGAAAGGAGAACCTGAGAAGCACCGAAGAACTCAAGGGCCCCGAGACTGAACCCAAGGAGAACCCTTGAAGTGGAAGAGATGGTTCAGGTAATGAGAAGACCTAAAAGGTAGACATTACTCCACCCTCACCAACCCAACGAAGGGAATTCATTCACCGCTCTCTGGGTCAATGACTCCACTGTCCAACTGGGCAAGCTCTGGAAAGCAGTCTCTGTGGCATGAAACACCATGAGCAAAATCTTCAGAAATGCGAACGGTTGTCTCCTACGACAACCCACTCCTTTTTCCTTCTATTTATTCCCCAGCCAGGGAGGCGCCATTCAGCGTCCACGTCTGCTTTGCTTCCCGAGTCGACTCCTTGTCCTCCGTTGTTCACCTCTCCTAACTGCTCTGCGCATACGTGCACCTGGAACAGGCCCCAGCTGTTCTTCCTCCTCACTCATCCCAGCCTCCAAAGGCAGCTGCCTCTCCGGTGGCTGGGAAATGTGAGACGGCCCTGACTCTTATCTCTGCGTCCGATGCAAAACATCCATCAGAGCCTTCCTCAGACTCCAGAACTGGCCCAAGTTCCTCCCCAACCTCCTCATCGTCCGAGTCTGCCCGCCAGCTCTGCTGGCAGCTGGCGGACCACAACAGGCATTTTCTAGCATGTCACCAAGTCTTCTCCTAAGGAAGCGCCTTCCATTCTTCTTGACAGGGCTTCATTTCTAGCACCCGGTTGCCAACCTGGCAACCTCCGCTAGTTGGCATCTTTCAAACTTCGATCAAAGCCAAATAAAGAGGAAGGGAATGACGCCTCGTCTTGTAAAAACAATAACCCAGTTCAGACGGCTTCAATTTGCATTCCTGTTTTTTAGTAATCCTGTCACGCTGCTGACTCATTTATAATCTCCTGCTATTCTTTCTTTTCTTTTTTTTTCTTCCCCAGAAGTGTTATTTGCCAAGGCCTGTATTTCTCCACTCGACTGCCGTTCCCCCAAGTGTGTAACTTAGCATTTTGCCTCCGTTAAATTTCTCTGCTGTTCTCCAACTGCTTGTCTGCGACTATCAAAGGTAGGAAAAAAATGTATCCCGAGGACACAGGTGTCACTAATTACCTCTATGGAAGAAAAGCCATTCCTCCCAAAATTACCTGGAAAATCAACTCTGCCCCAGAAGCTGGATTGTAATTTAAGAAATGGACTTATGAAATTTGAAGGAATATACAAGTGGGTGAAAAAAATTTGAATTTTAGAAGATGGACTAATTTTTAAAATGGACTCTAAGAAGAACGGACATTAAATGTTATGGCAACTGAAGAAATATATAAGCGATGAAAATTTGAGTTCGAGAAGATGGACTGTAATTTGAGAAATGGACTTATGAAATTTGAAGGAATATACAAGTGGAAAAAAAATTTGAATTTGAGAAGATGGATTAATTTTAAAAATGGACTGTAAGAAGAAGTAATATGTGAAGTTGATATTGCTTTTTTTCTTTTTTTCTTTTTATTATTCTTTCCTATCTCTTTATTTTTATTGTGAGGGGATCTAAAGTTTTAAATTTTTTAAGGTGGGAGGTTATGTATATTTTGTATACTTTTAGCTTGTGATTGTTGGTCATAATACCCGGTATTTGCTCTGGGAAGTCTGGGGGAAGGGGAAGGAGTGGGGGAAAGGGGGGGGGGAAATGATACATGGATTGATTATTAATATACAGTAATTTTTGAAGATATGAAATTAAAATTTAAAATGATATTGGGGATGCTCGACTGCCATTTCAGAAAGAAAAGGAGAGAGGAGTAGAAGGAGGGAAGAAAGTAGGTAGGAAAGAGTAGAGAAGGAGAAGGGGAATAAGAAGGTTAGATAGGGTGGAAGAAGGGAGGAGTGGAGAAGGAGGAGAGGAAGTAGTAAAATGAAGGAGATGAAGGATGTGAAAGTAGTAGAGGGTAGAGAGGGAGGTTGTGAAGAAAGGAAGTGGCAATCGGGCAGGCCTGAATCAGTAATAAATAAAAATTAATGACTAATGATGGATAATAGTTTGTACATAAATATGATGTTGGAAAATGGAAATAAAAATTATTTATAAAAAAAAAAAGAAAGAAAATCAACTCTGCCCCCAAGCATATCTTATGTATCAGTGATAGCTATCCTTTTTGTCATCACATGCCAACAATGCAATGCGTCGCCCCCTGTGCATGTGTGACAACCCCCACACTACCCCCTCCTCCCCGTGCATGGATGCGTGACCTCTATGCTCCCCCCTGCACATGCACATGTGACCCCCTGTGCTCTCCCTGCCCCCCCATGCATGCACGCGCAACCTCCTGCATGTGCGCGTGACCCATGGCCCTCCCACATGCATGTGGGTCTCCCACATGCGCCCTTCCCCCACGCATGCATGGCAGAGACCAGAAAATTAGCTGGCCAGCAAGAGGTGTGCGCGCATGCGTGGTGGAGCTGAGCTGGGGCGACAATCACGGCTACAAATACACCATGTTTTCCCGAAAATAAGACCTCCCACGAAATTCAGCCCTATCATGATTTTGAGCGCATGCTCTCAAACAGGGGTCTTCAACCTTGGCAACTTTATAAGACTTGTGGACTTCAACTCCCAGAATTCCTTAGCCAGCCATTCCTTCCTGTCGAAGACTACTTCAGCTTCAACCACAACAATACACGAGCACACAATAGATTTAAACTTAATGTGAACCGCTCCAATCTTGATTGTAGAAAATATGACTTCAGCAACAGAGTTGTTAATGCCTGGACTGCACTACCAGACTCTGTGGTCTCTTCTCAAAATCCCCAAAGCTTTAACCAAAGACTATCTACTATTGACCTCACCCAGTGGTGGGATTCAGCCAGTTTGCACCACTTCGGGAGAACCGGTTGTTAACTAAATAGATTGGCAAACTGGTTGTTGGAAGAAATCATTAGGGCAGAGAACCGGTTGTTAAATTACTTGAATCCCACCACTGACCTCACCCCCCATTCCTAAGAGGTCTATAAGGGGCGTGCATAAGAGCACCAGCGTGCCTTCCGTTCCTGTCCTAATGTTCCCTTTGGTTGTATCCAATTCGTATGGTTATTTCATGCTTATACCTATATATATTGTTGTATTTGACAAATAAATAAATACATTTAAAAAAATAAATAAATAAGCCCTATCCCCAAAATAAGCCCTAGCCATTTTTTTCCGGGAGTCAAAAGAAAATAAGACCTAGTCTTATTTTAGGGGAAACACAGGTATGTATTTGCAAATCTTTATTTCCCCAAGAAAAAAAAATGAACTTAAAAAGTTTGCTTGGAGTCACTGTTCCCTTCCTTGCAATTATCCTTTAATTTGTTGAGATTTTGCAATCATTCCCAAGGCAGAATCAGAAGCATCGGGAAGCACAGCTCTCAATCTAAGGTCCCCGAGAAATTTTACCCTTGAGTAAAAATCTCCCTCGCGAGGCACAAAATAAGAAATGTGCCTTGTTTTCAAATTGTGCTATCTTGCGCTCAGACCGCCCTGTGGTGAAGAACAAATGAAAATGAAAAGCACTTTCGCAACTGCAATGATGATGTTTCTCATTTTGCAGCCAAGAAAGGAACTTCCCAGCTTCTGTTTTCTGCTTAAAAGCCAACAAAAGAGAATTGGGGAAAGAACAAGGCTCAAAACAAACCGACTTTGCGTTGGCACTAAGCCATGGCTTCCCCAAGTCAACTGAATTGACATCATCAACCTTATGATCCACCAGCTGAGTCATTCATGAAGAGAAACATACTTGGAGAATGAGGAATTCTTGCCAATGAGAATCAAGGAAGAACTACAGATGTCCTTTGAACATGGTGAGGGCCCAAGGGGATTCTGGGACCTGGAGGCCTCTAGCGACTGGGTTAGACTGCACTAAGTCCTCACCAAAATAGGGTCCTCCTATGCAGAACACATCAATGGGCCTTCGTCTCCCCCAAAATAAATGTTCTGCATTGCTTTCCTTCAACCACTGAATTGATGGTTCAAAACCAGAGGTGGTTTGTGTGAAATTGCAGGTGGCTCTGTGCTGTCATATTTACCCACATTTTTGAGGCTGTGTGCATGCGCGAAAGCAAAGTGCATGTGCAGAAGACCGTATGTGCGGAAGTGGCGCACACAAGCGAAGCGAGCGTGCATACATGCTCACGTTTGCGAACCGATAGGGAATGTAAGTGAATACCACCGCTGATCAAAACCATCCTCTCCAGCCAGGTCTTCCAAGGCAAGGCGAATAATTTATTACCAACACTAGTAATAATAGAAATAATCTCAGATCCTTGGTAAAGACTTGATAGACAAAAATGCTTGCTGCAAAAAGATCGCACAGACTTGACTACAAGCGACATGACATGACGAAGTAGCGACAATGGTGCATTGGAAGATCTGCAAGAAATATCATTTGCCTGCAAGCAAGAACTGGTGGGACCATAAAAGAGAGAAAGTCACAGAAAATGTAGAAAGTTCAATTGCTCTGGGATTTTAGAATTCAGGCAGACAGGCACCTGCCACATAACGTCCTGGACTTAACAACTGTCAATAAGAAAGACAAAAAAAAAGTTGTGAGAGTCGATGTGGCAGTGCTTGGAGACAGCAAAATAGAAGAGAAAGAACTGGAGAAGTGTCGTGTCCCACTCCTCCGCTGACGGCCGGGTCAGGGAAATCCGAATCAGGCTTGCCTCTGCAGCTCTGCCAAAGTCCTAGCAAAGTCCTCAGAGCAGGCAGGAGACCAGTAAGTGACTTCAGCAAGATAAGTTCGACTTTGCCTGACTCAGAGACTGCCAGAAAGCAGATCCTTTATATAGGCCATGGGGTGTGGCTCCATGACTCAGCACTCATTAAGGCCTGCCCCTCCCTTCCTTCTGTTGCCTCCGCCTATCCAGTCTTCTGATGCGAGGGTCACTCCAATCAGCAGCTGTTGGAAATAAACCTTCCTCAGGCTCACATGCTGTGGAGGAGGGGGAGGGGTCTAGTTGCTCCGTTTGCCTGGGCATGGAGCCAGGGCTGGGGCCGGGGGATGCTCCCTCCTCTGCAGCCTGCTTGGGCATGGAGCCAGGGCTGGGACCGGGAGGTGCCCCCTCCTCTGCAACTTGTCTGGGCATGGAGCCAGGACTGGGGCCGGGAGGCATACATTCCTCCATGTTCGGGAGCAGATAAGCAGACCCCGGCTGCGGTGAGAGCGGACAAGACACAACAAGAAGATTACAAAATACAAAGACCTACAAATAGAAATAGAACAACTGTGGCAAAGGCAAGCAAAGGTAGTACCACTAGCAATAGGCTCCTTGGGTGCAATTCCAAAACAACTGGAGCACCACTTGAACACCATCGGCATTGACAAATTCGCTACCAGTCAATTGCAAAAGGTGACTTTACTCGGAACAGCTTCCATCTTGCGACGATCTCTGTAACACCATCAAATATCCAGATTTGCCTATCCCAGGTCCTCGGTAAGGACTTGAGAGGTAGACAAAAATTCCAAACCCAGTATGAACATCTATCTGGCTGACTATACGAATAATAATATTAATGATGATAATAATAATGATGCTTATGAAGCATGCTTATGCTGTTGCAACCATTATCACTGCTCGACTTCCCAAAGGACAAAGTGGGGAGGGAAGGGTGAGAAGGAATGCAGGCTCCAGACCTCAAAGGAAGAGCCGTGAGAGCCAAGGACACATTTGCAGGTGTTGGCCAAAACCAGAGACTTTTTCTCATAACAATACAATGACGCTCAATCAGAAAATGTGACCTGCACTAATAGGGCGGTGGCGGCAGGGGAAGGAATTCTATATTGTAATTATAGGGATTTGAACAGGAATTAGTTAGAGCTGGTTTTGCCTTCAGTGGTGCTGAAATGAATACTCAATAAAGTTTTGCACCGAGACATTGGCAGGCCTCGGGTATGTTCACTTTGGTTAGGCTCTTCCATCAGTACGGTGACATTATTATTTTCCGCTCTTCTGCATTTCTCTGCTCACTGCCTCTGAATGCCGTGTGGATGGAAATTCGGTTGAAATTCATCGCTGGTTCTCCTACAAGCTGAGCTATACCACCATGTTTTCGCTGCTGTCCCAAACGCCACCAGTCTGGCCCAAAAGCCCTCAGCTGCTCTTCACCTGTTCTAGCAACATCTCCAGGAAAAATAAGGGGGCCGGATCTGTGTGCCCCCCTATTCCTACCCAGGCAGCTGCCTTGGGAGCGAAGGAAGCAGGATGGGACCTTTGCATCAGCCCCATCTTAAGTGCAGAGAAGCCCACCAGACTCCAGCTTAGGCAATCAATTGCCTTGTTATTTTTTATATATATATTTTTAATGCCGTCTAAAAGTCGCATGGCCTGGAATGCCTGATTTGTATGCAAAGAATGCGCTCGTGGAAAAGCATTCAAAAATAAAGGCAGCCACTAACTAAAAGCCGGAATGCTTATAGGCAGGCTGTTGATTACAACTACATTACGGCTTCCCTTTTTCTCCAGGCTTCCGAATGGGCTACTGTCCGTATCCTCGGAGGCTTCAGCTTCTCTTCAACTGAGAATATTTGCTCACGGAAGGGCTTCTGTCTCTGAGAGAGAGAGACATCATGTCCTGATGCCATTTGGTCCCTCTGGTTCCTAAAATTAGAAGGGCCATGTTCCTGCCGAGCAGGAATTGGGGAGAAAGACACAGAAGTAACAGAAATTGGAAGTCTTCTAGTCCAGGGGTCTCCAACCTTAGTAACTTTAAGACTTGTGGACTTCAACTCCCAGAATTCTGGGATTCTGGGAATTGAAGTCCACAAGTCTTGAAGTTTCCAAGGTTGGAGACCCCTGTTCTAATCCAATCCACTGCTCAAGCAGGAGACACCACAACTATCTGGGGAAAATGCCTATCCAATCTCTTCTTGAAAACCTCCAGTGATGAGCAACCACAAATTCTGGAGGCAAACTGTTCCACTGGTTAATTATTTTCACTATTAGGAAGTTTCTCCTTAATCCCAGGTTGCTTCTCTCGTTGGTTAGTTTCCAGGCGTTGCTTCTTGTCCTGCCTTCAGGTGCTTTGGAGAATAGGTTGACTCCCTCTTCTTTGTGGCAACCCCTGAGATATTGGAAGACTGCTCTCATGTCCCCCCTGGTCCCTCTCTTCTGAACTTTTATAGAATACAGAATAACAGAAGCTGGAAGGGAGCTTAGAGGTCTTCTAGTCCAACCCACTGCTCAGGCAGGAAACCCTACACCACTTCAGACAAATGGTTATCCAACTTCTTCTTAAAAACTTCCAGTATTGGAGCATTCACAACTTCTGCAGGCAAGTTGTTCCACTTATTAATTGTTCTCACTGTCAGGAAATTTCTCCTTAGTTCTAGGTTGCTTCTCTCCTTGATTAGTTTCCACCCATTGCTTCTTATCCTGCCTTCAGGTGCTTTGGAGAATAGCTTGACTCCCTCTTCTTTGGGGCAGCCCCTCAAATATTGGAACAGTGTTATCATGTCACCCCTGGTCCTTCTTTTCATCAGACTAGACTTAACCAATTGGACCAAACTGGGGCCATCTCCATTTCCATGTTGGGAAAAGCATGAAATCTAGTCTCAGCCATGGGCTGGTGACACCTCATCTCTACATCTTGGTAGGCAATGTGGCTCAAGCGCCTGGAGGCCATCAAGAATGGCCTCAGATTAAAACCCACAAAATGATTGGACCAAACCTTGCAAATAAGGCTAAGAGCAGAAAAGTATTCTAAGCCACAATGGCACAGTGGTTAGAGTGCAGTACTGCAGGCTACTTCTGCCGACTGCCAACTGCCTGCAATTTGGCAGTTCGAATCCCACCAGGCTCAAGGTTGACTAGCCTTCCGTCCTTCCGAGGTGGGTAAAATGAGGACCCAGATTGTTGGGGGCCAATAGGCTGACTCTGTAAACCGCTTAGAGAGGGCTGTAAAGAATTGTAAAGCGGTATATAAGTCTAAGCGCTATTGCTATGAATGATCTGTCCAGTGAATTAACACCAAGAAGCAGCTGCAGACTGCTTGGGATTTGAGCTTCTGAACTTCTGAAAAACTTAGCCGTTCTGAAAAAGCGCAAAGAAGAGCAATTAAGAGGATTAAAAGCCCAGAGACTAAAACATAGGAAGAACGATTGCTGGATTTGAGTTTGGCTAGTCTAGAGAAAAGAAGGACTTGGGTGTGGGTGTGTGACATGATAGCAGTCTCCCAGTATCTCAAGAGCTGCCACAAAGAAGACGGGGTCAAATTATTCTCCAAAGCACCAAAAGTCAGGACAAGAAACAATGGATGGAAACTAATCAAGGAGAGAAGCAACCTGGAATTGAGGAGAAGCTTCTTAACATTGAGGACAATTCATCAGTGGAATAACTTATATTCAGAGATTGTGAGTGCTTCATCACTGGAGCTTTTTAAGAAGACACTGGGCAGTCACTTGCCTGAAATGGCCTAGGATCTCCTGCTTGACCTGGGGGCTGGACTAGAAGACCTCAGTGACCCTTCCAGGTCTATTCTGATTTTGATCCTTCATTTCTCCTGCAAGGTTTTCACATCATCGTTTTCACCAGAAGGCCTCAAAGCCTGCTCGTAACTCGGCCATCTTGAATACGTAGAATGTGCTTGAAACCTTTGGTGGAAATTACGCCTCTCTGTCCTTCATCGCTGGTTCAGGGGAGAATCACAAGCGGTTGGTTTATACCTGCAAAATCTGCATATGGGGTGTGCTTTTTGCCAAGGGGGCCCTTCAATGATGAGCGAGGAGACGCAGTTATTGATTTGACAAGCCATTAGCTGCGCGGGAGCTGCAGAGCGAGAGCGAGAAAGAGCGGGCCAGTTGCTGATGCAAACAGATCGAGCCATCCACTTAAAAACCTCCGAGTAAAAACCTCGAATAGCCTTGCCCTCCGAGAACCCGACGGGAAAACTCTTGGCACCTGCCTCAAATTATCAGAAAAGTGCTGACCTACCACACATCGTTAAAACATGGCTTCCCGGGCTTGACGCGAGGAGCTTTTGCTCCGATGTGGCTTGAGCCCTCGGAAGAGGAATTTACGTACATCTTGGCCAAGATAATCTGTCAGGTTTGATCGGGAGGCTCTTTCGAAAACTTGGGATGGATTTGAAAGAAATGCCCAATGGGGAGAATTTACTAATGGATCCCGGGAAACATTTGTAACACAATATGACTTCCCGCAGCGGGCCGAGCAACCGCTCTGTCAGGATTTGACCGGCAGAAACGACGCACTCTAATGCTTTCTAACAAAATTGGATGAGGCGCAGAACGAGGCCAATTGAAAAAGGACCCCATCGAATTGAGAAAGATCTTTTCAGGCAACTCCGGAGGTCTTCTCACTGGATCGTTAAACGGGCGTCTCACTTGGATAGGCGGGTTCGTGGCTTGCTTCCTTCAGGCCAAACTGGTTTTCTCCCAGGTACCGTTTTGGCTACATGAAGAACAAACCAACTAATTTGGGGGTCTGCAAACTTGGCTCTTTCAAGACTTGTGGACTTCAACTACCAGCTGAGCTTTGCTGGCTGAGGAACTCTGGGAGTTGAAGTCCACAAGTCTTAAAAGAGCCAAGTTTGCAGACCCCTGAACTAATTGATCCCGGGGTGGGTTTCAAAAATTTTAGCAAGGGTATGGGATAGATCTAGATGCATGGCAGAAATTACGGATGTATAACTATAAAATGACAAAGTCTACAGCATATAAAGAGAATTTGTACAAGATGTTTTACAGGTGGCATTTCCCCTCAACAAGAATTGCTAGAATGTTCAAGGACAAATCTGAAAAATATTGGAAGTGTCATCAGATACCTGGATCGTTTTATCACATGCGTTGAAGCGGAAAGGTATTGGACTAAAATACACACATGGTTGGAGAAAATGATTAAAAAACATATTGACTTTAAGCCAGAAGTTTTTTTGTTGGGAATTATACCTGAAATATATACTAGAGATGTAAAATATTTGATTGTGAATATCCTTACAGCAGCCAGGATAGTGTTTGCTAAAAATTGGAAAAATGAGAAATTACCTTCCCGAGATGAAATCATTAGGAAGATGATGGAATGTGCAGAGATGAGTAAATTGACATTTGACATTAGAGAACAAGAAGATAAGCAATATTATAAAATATGGGATTTATTTTACTACTGGTTAGAAGGAAAGATACGTTAGAAAAGACCCAGATTGAATAAGAGATCTATACAATGTAAGATAGATGTACAAAAGAGATGCTTTTGCACAAGAAGATATGTAAACACCCCACCAGCGCATTGTAATTGGTTTGATGAGATTTTTATGTTTGTTTGTTGTTAAAAAATAAAACAAAAATTATATAAAAAAAATTAGCAAGGGGTTCTCTGCCCGGTTGCTGGGTGGGCGTGGCCATGGTGGGCGCGGCCTAGTTGGCTTCCTGCACCACGGTGGGTGTGTCTTCAAGAAATGTATTGTCTCTCCTTCATCAGCTAACCGGGACTCAGAAGCTTCGATGGTCAAGCGAGCAACGTAATTCCCAAGCAAACATCCCCTCTTTTTTTTTTTTCATAAAAAAGTTTTATTTTTACAATCATATCAAACAGCTCATCCAATGTACAGTTATATACAATTAGTCGGGCTTGCCCAGTCACCACCCCCCTTTTTAACATTCTTCCCTCTTCTACCTTCTTCTACTTTCCAGACCTTCCTCTCCTTCTCTTATCTACATCCTCTCCTCCCTCCACCCTACACCTTCCTTCTCCCTCTTCTACCCCTCTTCCTTCCTCTTCTCCTCTTTCCTACCTCCTCCTCTCTCCTCTTTTCTCCCTCCCCACCGTTCTAAAATGGTAACTGGGCAGACCCGACCCTACATTAATTATATTTATACATCTTCAATAATCCCTGTACATAACCATCACTCCATCCTCTACCCTCATCCCCCAAGTTCCCTCCCCTTACCCCAACCCCCACCCCGACTTCCCAGAACAAAATGCAGGGTATCAAAACTAACAATCATAATCCAAAATAATTCCTAAATTATAATCTCTAGTCACTCCACACATAATCACACTCTCAATTCCCCTCTCCTTCAGAAATATATCTAATACAAAATATTTCCTAAATTTACTCATATGCTATTCGATATTTTTCAAACATCCCCTCTTGACTGCCTCCTTTCATCTCGGTCTGCCTTGACCCAACCCTTCAGTAAGATGCAAACAAGACAGATTAACAGAGTCAGAAGGGATCTTGTAGGTCATCTGGTCCAGCCCCCTGCCCAGGCAGGAGACCCTACACCGTTTCTGACAAACGACAGCCCAGCCTCTTCTTGAAAGCCTCTTGAAATACCCCCAATCAAGGGACTGTGAAACAAACTAACAGTAAACGACACCCTAATTAAGGGAAGCCCGGAAGAAAGCTCCCACGCACACTAACAGGGCCAGCCGTTTGAATATAAATCGCGTAACAAAACCCCACAGCCTTCTAGGCACTGATGATGTTACCTGTTCTGTCCTCCTTCACCTCCGTCCTAGTGATGGCTTAATTAGCCGGCACTATCAGCTCCGGCAGCAGAATAGCGAGCATCTGCCAAGTGTCTCTGTTATCTCCCTCGATGCCGATGAGTCACCCAGGAACAAACAGTACTTCAGCTCCAGTCAAGCAGTTAATTTGCCTTCTACGAAGAGGCATAAGCAGCTCTTGCTGCCTTTTATATCCTGTGGGGTGTGGCCTCCATGACTCAGCATTTCCTAGGCCTGCCCCACCCCTGCTTCTGTTGTTCCCGCCTCTCCTGCCTACGAAACCTAGGGTCCAGCCAGCCCTGATTGCCATCAGCTGAGTCTGGAGGCGTGGCCTGGGGGGGAAGAGTCAGGGGATGGAGGCCTCTTTATCTCTTCCACCTGGCCTGCCTCTGGCTCCTGGAGCTGAGCCAGGGAAGCCGGTGCTCCCAAGGTAAGTCCTGACGGCCCTTCCCCCTCACTTTCCGAGTCACTTTCTGGCAGGAGGCCTGGCTCGGGGGGCGCAGACACAACATTACCTAGCTGGGTCATGAAACGTTCGGAAGAAAAATCACCAAGCTCCGTAAGCACCAAAGGACCCCACAGTTCAACCCGGAGATATAAATATTCTCAGGGTCTATTGGTATCAATTTCATAAATAAAGGGACCGGATCAGCGGCGGGGTTTCACATTATGTTACTAGCCGTTTTGCTGCATGTGTGCACACTCAATTTGGGTGCGCGCGCGCCTGGTTCGCCCACGCGCCTGCCTTCCACATATGCGCCTGGCCTTCCGTGCATCTGCTTTACTCACATGTGTGCCTTGAGTGTAGGTGCCCGGCCTCAAAACCGTGCCAAAATAGGATGGCATAGAACTGAGGTGTGTGGGCAGGCCCACCCACGATTCCCGCTACCGGTTCGGGCAAACCAGTCCCAGCTGAATACCAGCTCTGAACCGGATGCAAGCAGATGTTCAGCCCTGGCCCATCTCTCTCTTTGTTCACAGAGATCTAGGTCACAGTCTTCACTTTGGCCAAGCGGGGACATCGTTCAGATATGCGGAGGCCTTAATTAAATCCAAAAGTGGAGAGGGGGAAAAAAAACCATTAGAAAGTGTACAAGGCATTGGAGAGGAAAGTGCTAATTATCCCCGTATCATCTCCGTACATTTTTTTTCTCTTCACAGCCCGGCTAATGCAATATTCACAACTTAACATCTGGTTTCCTGGTGAGGTTGACACGGGAAGATCTGTAGCTGCCTTCAGGCATCTTACACGGGTGGGAAGATCTTGATTCCCTTGTCACCCCGAGCGCTCCGGGTTTCACCCACTCCTTGATCCTAACTGGTGTGGACATCTTGGCTGGGCTCCATCCCATACCATCTGGGGAAGCCTCTCCCCCGCAGCTTTCTTGGGCAGAAAATTAGCACCGTCACGCTGCAGCACGCCATCTCCGTCTTTTGATCTGGCAACCTTCGCTTTCCCGTCACCTTCCACTTAGCGCCTCTCGGAAACCAGCTCAGATGCGGCCTCCTCCACAGGCAAAATGGGTGTGGGTGGAAGGTTGCGGTCTTTCCTTCTTGGGAAAGGAAGGACTCGCTAATTCAGGGCTATTGCAAGTCGTTTGGGTTCGCGAGGTGCTCCGAGCTTGGTGGGTTTTCCTGCGATGCACGGATGAGGCTGTCTAAGCCTGCAGGAGAAGCCATCAAGCTCAGAGAATTCCATGAAGTACGCAATCTCTTCTCTGTTCTGACCTAGGCTTCCCCAGCAGCACGAAGCCGAGTCCTCGTCCCGATAAACCCCTTTTATTTAATTTACAGTGAATTCCTCTCCAGCAAGGTCTTTCCTCTCCCACAGTCTTTCAGGATAATTCACCATTACCGACCTTTATCAGGCTTGGAGAGTGGCCAGGCTGATATCTTTCAGACTCCGCAATACTTGGCAAGAATGCAGGAATGAACTAATTGCCTCCTGCAAACACCCCTCCCCTTTCGCTCCTCTTTCATTCCCTGCGGGATGGGCCGTTCATTGTCCACCTGTGGCCTTACTACCAAGTCGACCCTTGTTCTTTAGCTGTTCCCTTCGTCTGGCAACTCTGCGCATGCGCACACTGGGAACAGGCTCCAGCTGTTCGTCTGCCTCACTGATTTTAGACTCCGAAGGCGGCTGGCAACAGTCAGACGGCCCTGGCCCCTTCTCTGCGTCCGACGCAGAGCTCTCTCCTCAGAGCCTTCCCCAGACTCCAGGACTGACCCATGTTCCTCCCCAACCTCCTCACTGTCCAAATCTGCTGCCAGCTCTGCTGGCCGCTGGCGGGCCACAACATTCTCTAGTAGGTCTGTTTCTCCCAAAGGTGCTTTTTGTTTTCAAGAGGCAATGGGGCTTTCTGGTTTCCATTTGAAGACATTTCGCTTCTCATCCGAGAAGCTTCTTCAGTTCATTCGCTTCTCGAAACATCTTCAGGGAAAAACAAAGAAAATCCCGTTGCCTCTTGAAAAAACACCTTTGGGACAACCATGACCTGAATGGCTGAGAATCTCCCTAGACATGCGTCTGTTTCAGCTTCCAGTGGGGAGAAAAAGGACCTGCAGTTATCCTAGCCCCATGATGACGAACCTATGGCACGTATGCTGGAAGTGGCACACAGAGCCATCTCTCTGGGAATGTGAGCCGTTGCTCATTGCTCTTCCTGGTTCTGGCGTGCCAGCCAGCTGGTCTTCACATGCGCGGGAGCGCAGTGTTGTGGTCTGCCAGCAACCTGTGGAGCTGGCAACGGACAGCAATGAGGCTGAGGTGAGGCCAGGGCCATCAGGGAGAGACCCGGTCGTCGGAGGGGGAGGGGGACACGACAGGTGTGTGTGTGTGTGTGTGCTCTCCCCGAGATAGACTTCAGTGGCCCTCACTTCCTGAAAGATTTCTGCAATGAGCCACCAGATTAAAACCAACCGAACAACTTTTGCAATAATAGGTCAAGGAGCAGAATGCATTCTTGACTGCCTCGAAACCGGAATGTAGAATTTAGAAGCGACTGGGAAGTTTTTACCAAGGCGTCTGATTTCTTTACCATCCTGAAAATTAGCTCCCAAATCATGCAAGGAATCAGCAGGTCTTTTGCCAAAACTCTACCGGAGCGAAAACAAGTTCTTATCAATGACCGCCGTTTATTTTTGCAACGGCTTCACGGACAGACATGACATCAAAGCTGAGCGCAGAAAGCAATCGGAAGCTGGACCTCCTCCACTGTCCCAGGTAAATAGTGCAAAATAATTCCATCTCCATTTTTTGACAAGCATTCAAGTTTGGAGGGATTCTTACCTTCAAAAGATCTATTTCTTTAATGCAATCTTGTCTGGCCTTTGCGTCCATCATCTCAAATATCTTCAGAAAGAGGGAGGGGGAAAAAAAAGTTGCACGTTTAAAGACGAACACAAAACGAGTCTCTCGCAATTCTCAAAAAAACTCTTAACCCACCCAGGGGTGAGATTCAGTCAGTTCTGGATCGGTTCGGG
Source organism: Ahaetulla prasina (assembly GCF_028640845.1). Classification (NCBI taxonomy): domain Eukaryota; kingdom Metazoa; phylum Chordata; class Lepidosauria; order Squamata; family Colubridae; genus Ahaetulla; species Ahaetulla prasina. Next base: position 11,905,179 of record NC_080554.1, on the reverse strand, counting down.
GCAAACCGGATGCTAATTTTACATCTGGTTCACCGAACCGGTAGTTGCAAGGACTGACTGGTCCTGCCCACCCCACCCCACCCCTCCTAGTGGCCAGTTTTGGATGCCAGATAAGCGCAGGGCTCGTGTGGAGACTCTGGGAGTCGGAAAAATGGGCCTCCTAGAAGTTCCAGAAGTCTGGAAATGGGCCCATTTTCACCCTCCCGGAGGCTCGAGGAAAGCCTCCAGAGCCTGGGGAGGGCGAAAATGCCCCTCTGGCCATGGTGCAGGAGGCCAAGGTGGCCACCCAGCAACCGGGCAGAGAACTGGTTGCTAAAATTTTTGAATCCCACCCGTCTAGCCCCCTCCCTTTTCCAGCCTGCCTGTACCCCACTCCTCACGATTCTCCAGACTTAAATAACACCCGCGTATAAAGCAAAAAAACAAACAAACAAACCCCTAGCTACCAAAACAAAGAACAGCATGCAGTTCGTTAAGCTGAGTCTTCGGAGAAGGGCGGGATATAAATTAAAAAAAAACAAAACTCAAGTTTTCAACCTGAAAAAAAAAAGCCACGAAAATCCGTAGCAACTGCCATCCGTAACTGAATGCAAATTTCGAGAATCTGCTGGATGTACCAAGCAAAACATTTACAAATAAAAGACCTAGCAGGTTTTATCACGTTACGATGGTTTTCTGTTGACAAAATAAATTTGTTTTCTTCTGCCTGTCGCACGTACTAATTGGAAAACAAAAGGCTCTTAACGCCAAAATCCATTTTTGGAGCTCAGCTGATTATATTTTTTAAAGGAAGTGGATGTACCACTTTCAAGGTAGGTCTCTACTGGACTTGCAATGATGTATTCCACGGCTGTTTGAAATGAACACGGTGCTGGGAAAAGTGGCTTACGACTGGTCCTCAAGCTTATGACCACCGCAGCGTCCTGTGGTCACATAATCAGCAACCGGCAAGGAGACGAGCTAACAAAAAAAGGCAACCAGACTCTGTTTTTCTTTGAAGAGGTTTTGCTTCTCCTCCGAGAAGCTTCTTCAGTTCTGACTGAAGAGTGGGAACGGATGGCTTTATATTCAACCAGAACTGAAGAAGCTTCTCAGAGGTGAAGCAAAACCTCTTCAAGGAAAAACAAAATCCGGTTGTCTTTTGAAGAAAAAAACCCACAAGTTTGGGACAATCGTGACCTGCATGACTTGAGAATCTCCCTAGACGTTCTTACCTGTACTTTTTTTAATGCCACCGGTTTTCTGTCCAGAAGACAAGTCGCTCTGTAGACCTCGCTGAATTGTCCTCGCCCAATTTTCTTCTCAATCTGAAAATCTGCTAAAGTGCAGCGATAGAGGTGTCTCTGCTTGAGAGAGGGAAAACAACAGTGAAAGGGATTAAATTCGTGCATATTTTATGTGGGACATGCCAAAGACAAAGCATTGTGCGAGAGGTCAATTTTACATTGTCTTCTTCTCCATTTGGGTTTCCTTTTTTCTAACACCCCCTGAAAAATATTACCGTATTTTTCAGACGATAAGATGCACCTGAGTATAAGACGCACCAAGATTTCAAAGAGGTAAACAAGAAAAAAATGGTTTTGCCCTCCCCGGCCCCCAGGAGCACTCTGCAGGCCGCCCCATTTTTGTAAAAAATGAGCCCATTTTTCACAAAAACGGGATGCGCAGAGGGTTTGGGAAGCCTGCAGAGTGCTCTTGGGGGCTGGGGAGGGCAAAAACATGATGCTTGGGAGGTTTCGGAGGCCAAAAAAAGGCCCATTTTTCACAAAAATGGGGCCTGCAGAGGGTTTGGGAGGCCTGCAGAGTGTTCCTGGGAGTTGGGGAGGGCAAAAACATGATGCATGGGGGGTTTCGGAGGCCAAAAACAGGCCCATTTTTCACAAAAATGGGGCTTGCAGAGGGTTTGGGAGGCCTGGAGTGCTCCTGGGGCTGGGAGGGCAAACACGCCCCCATTTTCGTGAAAAACGGGCCCATTTTCACAAAAACAGGCACGTTTTTGGCCTCCCAAACCCCCCACGCCTCACATTTTTGCCCTCCCCAGGCCCCAGGAGCAGTCTTCAGGCCTCCCAAACTCTTTGCAGGCCTTGTTTTTCTGGAGCACGCATGCGCGCCAGCCAGCTGGTCTTTGCACGCGCGCATGCAAGCCAGAAACAGGAAGACCAGGGGACCGGTGCTCATGTGCCCACTGGAAACCGGAAGTTCAGCTTCCCAGTGTGTACATGCGTGCCGCAGAGCTTCTCTTCCAGTTTCCGGTGCTCCCACAGGCGCACATCCGCGCTCCCGTTTCGGCACTCAGAAAAGGTTTGCCAGCGCTGACCTATGCCATCTCAGACAAGTGACTTTCCAGTCTCTTCTTAAAAATCTCCAGCGATGAAGCGCCCACGATTTCCAGAGGCACCAAAACAATCAATAGATGGGGACAAATTTAAAATATTTAAAAAAAAAGAAAAAAGATAGAAACAGAAGGATTTACTGCCATAAATACCCACATCCATCCTCTCACTTGAAATGACAGCATTTTCAAAAGTGAAATATACCGGAGTGTAAATTTAAATTTTGTTTTGCTTTTTTTTTAAAAAAACCTTAAGATGTTTACATTGAAAGTTTATCTGAACATATCCCAGAAATCCTTCAGAAGTCAGTTTTATTGCCTTTCTGGTATAAATCTAACTCAAGCCA